>NW_028327175.1:50273678-50577289 GCF_987537825.1 Furipterus horrens | reverse complement strand
TCATTTATGTTTAAGATTATTACTGATCTTAAGTTTGTTATAAGTATTCTTTTCACTTAAGTTTTTTTAAATTGAGGTTTGGAGTTTATGCCATTCTAAGATGATTAAATATAATTTCATATGTTTAAGTTATGAACAGTTATAAGCACTATGGATCCTGGACCTCAGATTCCCTAAGGGACTTTTAGGAATTTGAGGTAAATATTTAATAGAGGATATGAGCTTTCCTTTTTTATTTAATTCATTAATATTTACTTTATATTCTTGTAAGATAATGCTACAGGGAACAGAGTGAATTTATGGAGCCCAACTTCCAAATTCCAAAAGTTTTTTTTATATTGTGAATATTTGCCTATAATGGGAGGCTGTTGAACAAGCTGAAACTGGGATACCAAGGCAACAATTTCCTTTCTTATGCTACATTTACAACTAGTTTTGAAGATTTCTAAGAGTCAATCTAGAACCAAAATATTTTTGCAAATATACTATTGAGTTATTTCTTCCTTTATGTGTACCCTGTGAGATGTTAAAGGACGCATCATTTTTGTGAAATAATATTTTTTTATGTTTTGTTTTAAAACGTGTGCCTTGTCCAATTTTACAATAATAATAATGGGAAAATTTGAAAATAATCTACAATCTCATCATCCTCACAAATTAAGACATTATTATTTTATATGTCTGCCTAAGATACAATTTGGGTATGGCTCAAAAGCCTGTAGCATATAATTTTAACAATATTATAGTTTTCTCTATATTCAGCCTCAACCAGGCATTTTAATTAGTATGAGGATAGAAAATAAGTGAAGGAAAATAATCATTAATCTCTGAAATGACTGATTCTATTAAATATCTCCCTTCACAGCCCATACTCTTTGTGCTTTGCTCTTTCTGGAAGAGAGCAAAGCTAACTCTGTTATTGTAAGTACTTTCTTTTGGACAAGTCCATATTGACCTTGTTCAACCTATGTTCAAGAAATTCTAGTTGATTTCTCTCTGGGGTTTAGAGTACATTCAACAAACATGTGGACCTTTGATTTATTGGTCACAAACAAAAGCTAAAAGTCTTACAAAAGGATAAAACTTGTCTTTGTTTCAGCTTATGTTAGCAGGAAGATTGTTTTAGCCCCATGGAGACTCTGAACCTTATTTTGAACTTACTGCCTGGTGCCTTAAAGCAATGGGATCAATATTTTGAGGCATTTTTTTTCAAGCCCCACAATTCTAAATTAGCCTCAGCAAGTTGAACTAAAACTCTATTTGGCTTTAGCTCTTCAAACTTGCAATATTTCTTTCAATATATGATTGAAAGTCAATCCTATCTTCTCAGTAATGTGTTTAGATTTTGTTTGAAGCACAGGTGTTTTATGTATTTGTAAAAGCCTTAAATATTTATGCTCATGAAAGGAGTATAATCTCATTATAAAAATTCAAACATTATGAAATTATTATAGAAAGTTAAACTCATGATATAGAAAGCTATTGTTAATAAAGAAATATTCCTCCAGAATGTTTTCTGGTTTACTAATACATATGACTACACAGAGAGGCTTTTAAAAACAATTCCTTGACAATTACATAGCTCTTAGAAGTATATCAATTATATAATATATACTAGTTTTCACATTTTGTTTATCATTTAATATCTCTTGGATATCTTTCCATGTTGGTGCTCATAGTGTCTACTTCATTCTTTTCTTTGGCTATATAGCACTCCATGATATAAGTACCATAATTTAATTAAATACAGTCAGTCTTCTGTATCTGGGTTCTACATCTATAGATTCAATCAACCTTGGGTAGAAAATATTCTAAAAAAAATGTTACATGGTTGCTGACATGTACGATATAGTTAGGCCTACTGAACATGAACAGACTTGTTTTCTTGTTATTATTACCTAAACAATAAAGTTGAATAACTATTTACAAAGCATTTACTTTGTATTAGGTTTCATAAGTAATGTAGAGAGTTGTTTCCAGGTTGGTTTCGTTGTTTTGTTTGTTTTTGCCATACCAATGTTGCAGTGAATATCCTTGTAAACTATCTCTATACACTTGGAATACAGTACTTTAAAGCATTTTTAAAAGTAATAGAAAAATACTGTATTAATGTATTTCATTCATGCTTGTCATAATATCAGATTATTGTTACCAGCATACCAAACTCATAAGAAAAAATATTTCAAAAATGTAATTCAATACCTTTAGTTCTCAAGAACAAGTGCATTTTTCTAGAATTGAAAAATATTGACCTACAAGTGACCTTTCAACATGTTCTTTTATGATTCATTGAATGCCAGTAATAATGACTCCTTGACCATTATATAGCTCTTCAGTTTACAAAGAGCCTTCACATAATTACCCCATCTTACTTCACATCAATGTGATCTATGCAGGACAGGTTTATAGGGAAAATGGTGCTGACTTGGAAAGTTTTACTGCCTGAAATATAGAGAGTATGTAAGTCCTTTGTTCTGCTAAATCAAGGAGTCAAGGCCATTGTCCTGATAGGAGTGTTATATCATTCTGGTACCATAATGTGAAAAAAAAAAAAACCTTATGTGTCATTTTAATAACTGGCATTACTAATTTACTATCCAGTTTCCAGACATTATAATTTAGTTCTCTGATATCCAGAGATTAGTCTCACCAGGCATTTATTAGCTAAGTGCTCCAATAATTGCTACTCCAGAACCAAGTGTTTAAAAGGCATTTATGCAGCAGTTGTTAATGGTGGGCGAGTTTCAGTGCCACTTTTCCTCATTTGGAATTGGGAGAACAGAGGGTAAGGGCAGAAGAAGAAAGTCTATAGAATACAGCACTAACAAGACCATGCTTGCTAAGACCTTGGAAATTCCTTATCCACTCATCATTATTTCTGTATTTCTATGACCCTTCCTTTACCCAGTGGCTTTCATGGTGGGGCTGGCAATAAATGATGAAGCTTCTCTCATTTTCCATACTCCTAGTCGGAAGCAGGCTCCTGTGCAGGAAAGAGAAATCATTGTTATGTTGCTTCCTGCTTTGGGAAAGAAAACAATCTTGAATGACACTATTGTTGCCATAGCTGCAAACTTATGTTGCCATATTAGTAGGTCTATCCCAACATTCAATTTAGCTGAGAATGCACTTCTGAACCTCCTCTCTTACTACATTTACTGTAACATGCATAGGACCTCAAAATTAGTTTCCAGATCTCAAGTCTCACAAGATCCTGTCCAAATCAAGCCATGTTTGTTGACTATGATAACAATTCTTAACAAACTATGATTGGTTACATAGGGAGTGGCTACATCAATACTTATAAGCAAATTACATTACTTAAAGAGAAATCACACTGATGATAATACTCTGAAATTCTCGTGTTGTTCTTTCATCAGTACAATTACAAGAAGTTGATCTGCCCCATCCCATCTGTCCAATATTACTTGATACTGTTCTAAGTATACTTGGCTGTCAAGTCAAGCTGGTTTCTTCATTGTCCTGTGTGCAATACCTAGTTCATTTCTACCTGTTTGCCTACACTTATATTATTCTCTCTCCTGTAAATCGTCCTCCTTTCTTGCCTATCTGAATTCTAATCAAATTTGACAGCAAAAAGCCTTTCCTACTCTGACAGAGAACCCCACTAGTGTGGACACAGGCAGAGAAACTCAATACATTTCTGCACATTCTGTCTTTTCCTTCCCAACAGGTGAGTGAAATATCAAATTTTTAGTCTGGACATCCAAGCTCTTAAAAAAGTAACCTGTTTATTGAATTGCAATAATATTAGGCACCAGAGTGTAGTATATGCCATTCCCATTCTCCCATACCTGGGGCTTTTTCTCTGAACCAAGTAGGAAGATACACTAAAGAACAAGGTTGGGTTTTAGTGTATATCTCTGGACCTAACAGAGGAGCCCCATAGAAGCTAAGAGTCAGGCACAGTTGATAAGTTTCTCATTCACAGGGATGGTGGCTAGTTTTAGACTGGTCATTGGCAAATGCCTTACCATTCTTCTTGTTTGACTAACAAATTCCTCTTACTTACACAAAGTAACCTCTTGGCCCTCGTGAAGTTTACACAGTAGGTACCTTTGAACATGTTTCACTTAATCAGAATATTTCAAGCTTGAGTATTCTACAGTTAGTTAAAATTTTACTAATATTTTCTAGTCCCGAGTATTGCATTTTATAAGTATAATGAATAAAAATGTTCTCAAGCCAGGAACTAAAAATATATAAGAACTGTGGCATGTCTGGAGTGTGAGCATGTCCTATAATAATTTTATCTCATGTTGCTTGACTAGTGCTATGAACTGCTTAATTTAAGATTTAAAGTCCTGTGTTACATGTGAATAATTTAATATGTTAATCATGGGTTTCCTAACTAGAGTATAAACTTCTCAAGGGCAGAATCATGCCACAAATGACTCTTGTACTTCTCATAGCACTTAATATAATCGAGCATATCCAGATGCTAAATATATATTCACTGATTGAAGTCAATGTCATCTTTAGAATGAGGTGCTTATATTTCAATTTTATGGGTTTTAGGTAAGAGATGATGAATCATTTGGGGTCCTAGGGAAGAAACAAAATTCACCTTAAGTGATTCAAATGAAGAGACTTTAATAAAAAGACTACCCAAAGAAATATAGGCAGGGTTAAGAAAAGAGACAAAGTATGGTAAGAAACCATTTACAGAGGGAGAGCTATTTCCCTCCTGGGGCTGAAGACACAAAGGAAGGAGATAGAGATAGCAGAACTCAGTGAGAGCTGGAGCTGGGGAAGACTGAGCTGGCAGCAGAAAGGTGCTTGGGGAGTGATGAATGAGAACTACGGTGACAAAGAAGAAGGAGAAGGAAAAAATACTCTACTTTCCACTCTCAGATCTCCTATGTGTTCCAGCTCACAAGGAGTCATGGAGATGTTGTCAGCAAATTTCACTCTTCTGAGGCACAAAGCCAGGCAGAAAAGGTTGGAGGAAGATGGGGATGGAGAAACTTGGGCAAGATTGGACCAGGGGGTGGGTAAGGAGAGGGCATGCAAGATAACCTGCATAGAAGGTTTTTGTTATAAATGGAAACAAGAAAAAGGTTGTATTATTGGGTTGGCTAAAAAGTTCATTTGTTTTTTTGGGGGGGGGTAAGATGGCTCTAGTAGCACTTAGTTTTCTTTAACTTCATGTGAAACAATTTCATTAGGTTGTATTGTGACAGCTGTCATATCAGCGTGCATTAAAAAAAAACTTATCAAAATTGGTGAATTTTGTGTAGCCATTTTAATATTGAAAGTGGAAGAAAATATGAAACATTTTCAGCATATTATGCTGTATTATTTCAAGAAAGATAAAAACACATCTGAAACGCAAAAAAAAAAAAAACAATAGATTTTTGGTGTATATGGAGAAGGTGCTGTGACTGATCGAACATGTCAAAAGTGGTTTGCAAAGCCTGGTGCTGGGTATTTCTTGCTGATTGATGCTCCACAGTCGGGTAGACCAGGTGAAGTTGATGGTGATTAAATCGAGACATTTATTGAGAATAATCAACATTACACTATGTGGAAGATAGTCGACATACTCAAAATAGCCAAATCAATAAAATTATTGGTGAAAATAAAAAAATGTGTCTTTTATTTTACAGAAAAGACTAAACAGACTCTTTGGCCAACCCAATATTATGTGTAAAATAAGAGAAGCCTGAAACCCCAAAATTACATGGGAGAAACTAGGTCTGACTTGGCCAAAGGTAGGCCCTGACACTTAATTTTCTTTACTAAGTCCCTCTGAATATAATCTGAATAAAGAGAACAAGCACTCTTGTTATATCCAAACTTTCAATTATTGCACTTTCAAATCAAGAAATAAACATGTAAATCTATCACTCATGGCAACGAGTAAAATTTATTTACAGACATAACTGTCTTCATACTCAAAAGTAGAGACTGTACTGTTTAATGAGCATCTCTGTTTTTTAAGCCATAAAGTAAAATAATCGAACAAATATGTTCCTCCTGTGTGGAGGAATAATATCAATTATGAATCATTAAGAATAACATCAAGCCCTGGCTGCTGTGGCTCAGTGGATTGAGCATCGGCCTGCAAGCCAAGTGTTGCTGGTTCGATTCCCAGTCAAGGCACATGACTAGGTTGCACATCAGGTCCCCAGTTGGGGGCATGAGTGAGAGGCAACCACACAGTGATGTTTCTCTCCCTTTCTTTCTCCTTTCCCCTCTCTCTAAAAATAAACAAACAAACAAACAAATAAATAAATAAATTATTTTTTAAAAAAAGAATAACATCAAACTGTTCCCTTTACATTTAAAAGAGAGGCAAATTTTAATATTTTTTAACTTTTATTTTGTACCTACTCATGATCACATAAGGGTTAATAAATATTTACATAAATAGAATCACAGAACTAGAAGACATTAAAGGTTTTGTAATCTATCATTGCATTTAACAGATAAAGACACAGGCTCTCACAAATTAAGTCACCACCCCTCAATCAAATAGTTAGTTGTGGCAGAACCAGCTCAGAATGCAGATAGTCTGCATTCTTATCTAGTCATCTATCATTCTAGAAATGCTTGATTTAGTTCCAAGTAAATGGCAGAAGAGCATAGGAATTCAGGGTAAAGGTTTGGAATTAGACAGATCTTGTGGGGCCTTTGGTAAGTGAGAAACCTGCTGAGCTCCCACTTCCTCCTCTGTATAGCTGGAGTGAATACAGGAAACCCATCCCATCAGTTTACAGATTGACTTAAAAAATACGCATAATATGTTTAGCACCATGCTTGGCATGTAGTAGCAAAAAAATAAAAGCTATTATATAGTCATTATAAAATTTTTCTTTTTTTGGAAATCAGCTGATAATTTAGTTATGGATGATAATAAGAATTTTAAAAGATTTATGAAGGGATTAGGGAAAAAAAAACATTTAAGTCAGTCAGAAGAGGTAGAAAATAAAGGAAACTACTTCATTGGGGTAGAAAAGAATGCAACAGTCCTGATAGAATAAATAAATAGATTTTATTTTCATTTCCTCCATCTTTGCTAAGGAAACACTACCAAAAGTCCCACTTTTAAATTATAGGGTTTTTTTAAGTTAATAATTTTTAACTGGTTTTAGGTTTATAGAAAACTAAATTATTTTGATTCACATAGATTAATATTATTGGGCCCACTGAAACGTTGAAAATATTTGATAAAAATAAAACTTTACACAAAAAGAAGGTGGTATTATTAAAGGGAATTGGGAGGAGGTGGAAATGGGCAAACTGAGGATAAATGGGGATGAAAAGAGACTTGACTTTGGGTGATGAGCGTATGATGCAGTGTGCAAATGATGTTTTATTGAGTTCTACACTTGAAACCTGCATGATTTTATTAACCAATGTCACCCCAATAAATTCAATTAGAAAAGAAGGTGGTATTATTCTAATGAATAAATAATGAGAAATGCCAGGGATCTAGTTAACACACCAGAAAGAGATAAATCTACAGGACTTGATCAACCTAGGTTTTTAAAGAATATAAAGGGTAAAAGTAATGCAACTGCTAGAAAAGTGTGTACCCTGTTATGGCAAACTTTCCAGAGGACTGATGAATTGCCTATCTGAATTCTATCTAAAAGAAAGATTGCAGTCATGACTGTCGAAACCTATAGACAGTATCACGGTATACTAGACAAACTAGTTGAATTTATAATTCAAGGGTAGGACCACTGAAAAATGTATAAACAACCTACTGGGGAAAAAGGTACCATAGCTTTTAAGGGAAATTCATATAGAAATATTACCAGGTCTTTAAAGAAATAATGACTATTGCAGCAAAGGCAAAGCTAGTGGATGAAATTCATAAATATAAGGGAAAGATATTTACTATTATTTAATAAGAAATTTTATTGGGTCATCATTGGATTGGTACTACTTAAAAATAAAGATAAGAATTTGGCTTAAAATGAAACAGTATATGATTCAATAAATGTGTCTTTATTTGGAAAAGCATAAATAGCAGCATTTCCAGGATCTTTCTGTGCTAGAACAGATATATTTTAAATTTGTGCAAGTAATCTGGAAGACAGAATATTGGGTATGATGGTACTGGGTTCTTCCAAATGGAAAATGCTAACAATAGCAATGGGGGACATGATAGGAAAAACCTGAGAAGTTGAGTAATTAGGCAGAAAAGTAGATGTTCTCATTCTTTTACACTTCAAGCCCAGGAGTGGAGTGTTGATGCCCTTTTTAGATGAGGGGGTCACAGAGGGATGCTATTAATTAAGGGAGTGTCATGGAGGAGAGGAAGACTCCACGTAGCTGAAGCCTCAGTGCTCATTCTAAATTAGGTTCTGGGTGTAGGGTAGAGGTGGCCCACTCTTTCTGGGTCCGAATGGTGAGATGTTTTGTCGTTTCCAAGCAGTCTTCCTGCAGGGGCGGAATGGCAGAAGGGCTATGAAGAGAGGCTTTCTTCTTAAAGAAAAACGTTTTGTAAAGGTTTAGATAAATATTGCAATTAGGTACCCTAATGCGCTTTTAAGGGCACAGATAACTTATAGGCAGGACTTGAGGCCAACTTTGACTGAAATTGTCCAAGGACTTTGAAGGGTGACATTAGCCTTTGTGCAAAAAAATGTCATTCTTAAAAGGCCAGGAGTTTACTTCTGCACCTATGTGAGAAATCCAGAGTCAATGATAATATGCACTCCATTGCACAGATCTAAGAGACTAAAGTGTAGTAGTTCACAAAGATTCAGAGATCACTGGGCATGATGTGGGAAGACATGTATTTGTATGCTAAGGTTTCTGTTTTTGCTTTGTTTTTATACTTGGTGAGATCAGAGTTGGTATACTATGCTTCTGTGAAACTCCAAAACTTTGCATGTTTTAAAGGAAAAGAATGCATTTTGAAAACAACTTTGAAGTCAATTTCCCTAATTCTTTTATAGTTTGCTATTTTTTCCCATTTATATAGTGCCTCTTAAAAAGCTAATTATGAAAGTAGACAGAATGAAATTAACTTTCATGTCAGTAAAAGAAGCAAAAAGAGACCATTGCCTTTCATATATAAAGAGCACATTGACTAAGTATTTGAAGTGTACCAGTATTATGGGCTTCATTTAATTATCATAGCAAGCCCTTCAGGTACTATTATTATTGACATTTTAGAGGCTGGGAAACCGAGGCACAGAGATATTAAATAACTTATCCAGTGCTACCTGTTTGGGTCAAGAGGACTCAAATTCAAAGTCTGACTTATTCCAAAGTTCATGTTCTTAATATATATATATACATATGTACATATATATGTATATACTAGTTCTGTCCAGAAAAGCCCAACCATTGTTAATATAATGAGAATGGCTTGCATGACAGCAGTGTAACCTGGCAGCCAAAGAGAGTGGACTGGAATGTACATGTGTGAACAATGATGATTTCACTATAGTAGTCAGTGGTAGACACCATTGAGTGAGCATGTATGCTATGTGGCCGTGGCATTCAAAATGACTGAGCAAGTAGAGCAATGAATCTGCATCAAATTTTGCATTAAGCTTGAATATTCCTCCAGAAAAACTGGGTGATTCAGAAGGCCACAGTGATGGGCAATTGGTGATTGGCAGCTTCATCACCACAATGCGCCTACTTGTGTATCACGTCTCATGCATTTTTTTGGCAAAACATCAAATAACACAGGTAACTTAGCACCCCTACAGACCAAATTTGACACGCTGTGACTCTGGCTTTTCCCAAAACTAAAATCACCTTTGAAAGGGAAGAGATTTGAGACTATCAATGAGATTCAGGAAAATATGACAGGGCATCTGATGGCGATTGGGAGAACTGTGTGAGGTCCTAAGGGCCTATTTGAAAGGGACTGAGGAGTCATTGTCCTGTGTACAATGTATCTTGTATCTTCTTCAATAACTGTCTCTGTTTTTCATAGGTTGTGGCTGGATAATTTCTGGACAGACCTCATATACATAAGAACTTACTGGTATTCTTAAAGTTCATGTTTGTATTTGATTGTATATTCTAGTAACATTACAAAAGGAAGTTTCATTAAAATACTTCTTATCTTTAATCATCTTAATCTCTACTTTTAAAATCTTTTCATTTTATTCTGCATGCAACTTACTCTGTAGAACATCCACCAATACAGATTATAAAAACTATTTTTCAACAGGGACACCTTGCCAAACGTTATGACTATTCATGTGCTGGTTCTAGAACTTTCAAACAAATTTGTTTTGTGGTGCCCACTCACTCTATTGCATTTCTAAGTAGGTTGTAAATCTTGTTAAAACCAATAAAAATATAATTTCAGAATGTTTCAGAAGCAATCTCTCACGTCACTTGAGTCTCCAAGGTTTTCTGCTTCTACTTTCTTCTTTGTAAAGTACAAAAAGGATTCAGATAAAGCAATTTTATCTTTAAATATAACATTTTTTCCTAACTACAAAAAGTAGTACATAATGACTTGAAAGAATTTAGAATATGTATAAAGGTATAAAGAAAAAAGAGGATCCAAAATTCCACTTTCCACAGATAAAACATGATTACCATTCTAATGTATTTCCTTCCTTTAAATATATATAAATAAATATATTAACTGTGGCTTATTTTGCAGAGTAACTGAAGGATTTCAAGTACTTTAAATATCTTTAACATACATCTATTTTATATATGTATATATGTATTTTATTTATTTATATGTCCAATCTAAGGTATTCATTGAAGTTTTCAAATACTTTCTCAAAAGTTATCCCAGTTCTCTGTAGGATGACTGTGAAATGTTATTATTATAAGCAAAAAATTGGCCATTTGTCTAGCTGATAAGTGAAAATATAAATTAATGGGATTTATAAATTAATAGAACATTTGAATTTTTGCATATTTTAGTTTTATTTTCTCCTGTTTACAAAGATAATATGTGGTCACTGTATACAAATAAAATAACACGTATAAGTATTAAAAACCTTTGTTCAGTGCTTTCTATGTGCCAGGTACTGTTCTAAGAGTTTTATTTATATTAACTCATTTAATCCTTACAAGAACTCTGTGAAGTAGGGACTATTATTTATTATTTTCATTTTACAAATTAGAAAACTTAGATATAAAGAAGCTAATTAATTTGCATGAAGTTTTGGCTTGCCAAGAAAACCAGGCCCAACTAGCTTGGTTTTTGTTTGTTCTTTGAGTAGTTTATTTTAATGCGAAAACAAAGATGATGAATTAGGGCCTTGTCATGGACATATTATATCTTTATTTCAGGAAAGAAAATGATAGTTCCATATGATGTTCTTGTAAATGAAGACGGTAAAGGAGGGGTGAATGTACACCTCGAAGGAAGGATCTGGAGCTAACTGAACTCATGGACAAGAAGGACAGGTTAATGGATCACTATCAAGGACATATAGCTACTAAATGACAGAGTGGAGATCCAGACCCTGAAAGGATTTCTCCAGAGCCCACACTTAACCACTCCCTAAATTGCCTCTATAAAGTATAAAAAAGAGGCATCAAGAAGAAAGCCAAAAGTCTTCTGATTCCATGACTCAGGAATAACCACTGCCAGCACTTTGGTAAACAAATTTTCAGACCCTTTTTGATGCAAAGCTTAAGTACAGCTGATCTAAGTTTAGCAAATGTCTTATGATCCTCTTGGAACATGAAACCATGGGAAGCTTGCAAGAAACTACTTCACGGCCACTTCTTACTGTCTCCATATCTTCCAGGAGAGTATCATGAGACATCTCCTAGGTTGTGAAGAGGTATGAGGTTTTCTGCCTTCCCCTCTGTAATGCAATTATGATGTTAAGTACCCGAAGTTAGGTCAGATTTCACAGGTTAAGGGTACAGTTCCTCAAAAGACTGCCCTAACTTCAGACACCAGCCATTAGCTCAGGGTTTCCCAGGACACCAACACTTCTGACCAACTAGCTACAAATGCAGGAGTTCCCATTATTCCTTAAAGTTCGGCAATTCACTGGAACAATTCACAGAACTCAAGAAAGCACTATACTTATTATTATAGTTTTATCATAAGGGATACAAATCAAGATTAGCCAACAGAAGAGACAGGGCAATTTCTGAGAGGGCCTCATGTCCTCCGAGTCAGGAGGGCCCCATGTTCTTCCCATGTGAAGCTTCCATATCTTCAGGACATGTAACCCTCCTAAACATCGATGTATAATTATCAACCAGGGAAGCTCACCTGAGCCTCTATGTCCAGAATGTTTACTGGGATTTCTTTATGTAGATATGATTGATTGAAACATTGGTGAGATGACAAAACTCAATCTCTCCCCAGAGGTTGGGCTGATACCACCTGGATCAAATCCTCTAATTGCATAGTTCATCTTTTTGGGCATGGCCAGCCCCCATCCTGAGTTTTCTTATTCGCATAAACTCAGGTGCCCACCATGAAAAACAAAGATACTACTATCTCTTGGGAAATTTCAAGAATTTAGAGGTTAACTCCAGGGAACCAGAAACAAAGGCCAGTTGCTGTTCTTTGTTATATAACTACCCCTCCCCCACCCTTAGCATACAACTGCAGGCTATAAAACTACTAGCTGCTGGAAGCAACAGGATATTCCACTACTCAGGTTGCATTGTCATCCAGCCTCTTTTGTTTCTGTGTTGTTCTGTGTGACAAGGGACAGGGGGAGCTGGCACCTTTGCTGTTCCTGATTTTGCTATCTATGTAAGTAATAGCTGTCTGAATTTTTTAAAAAGCTTGTTTTTTAATACCAGCCAAATCTGTTAGTCTCGCTTGACCTATCATTTATAGAAATTAGAAAATCCTGAGAGGACAACTATGGGGATTAAGGTGTTGAATTTGTTTTCTCCATTTTCAGTTGTAAGAACACTCAAATGGAGCTATTCAGTAGATTAGATGTGAGACTGGAGTATGAATGAGGACAAAGTAAGTTGTGCAGTGGAAATGATTAATATCAGAGGAGAGGAGGTGATCTCTGACAAGAAAATGCAGAAAACCTAATGGTGAAGGACTGCTTTGACATCAGCTCAGACTTGAGTAGTCATAAAATCTTTGACTAAAAAAATGACTTCAAGGGTCTTATATCCAACATTTACATGATGCAAGCATTTTTTCTACATCATCCCAACAATTAGTCATATAGCTAGTCTCTGCTTCAGTAGATACGATGATGAAGAGCTAGGTCAAAGATTGTCAGGGCAACCAATTATATTGATATAGACCTGAGAGTGAGTGGCCATGAATACCTAGATATTTTATAAAGAATGTTTAGGAGGTCTTGCTCAAGGATGCAGTTTGAGCATAAAACTGAATAATGCAGAGGAGGCTGAAGATCTTGGGCATGTGTGTTACAGGTGGCGTAGGCCCTGTATTTGGAACAACCTTATCATACTTTAAGAGTGGTAAGACTATCAGAGTGGCTTTGGGCTGTGTGGCAAATTAGTGTTTTCTTTACCCAACAGCCATTGCCTCTTCTTCCTTTCTGTGAGACCTCTAATTTTACTCAGACACAATATGTAGACTCAAGGGATGAACCACCATTTGTGTAAGCAAAGCATAAAAATCTTGTTTCAAACTGTCAGTGATTGATTTAGGGATGGGCATGGAACCCAGTTCTGGCCAATGAGACATGAGAGGGAATTTTCTGGGGGCCTCTTGAGAATTTTTTCTCCCTGGTAAAAAACAGGCATAAAGGGGAAAATTCCTCAGTCTTTTTCTCTTTCTGTTTTAAATGCTCTTTGTGAGAATTTGATGCCTAGAAATCCAATAGTCTTTTAACAACCATGAGACAATAAACCTAGTTTAAAGGACAACACATGAAGATGGCAAAGCAAAAGGCAAGGAAGAGCCTGGGCCCTAAAAACACCTTGGACCTTCCAAACCAAATGTAGAATCACCTGCCTTCAGACTTCTTGTTAAGTAAATAAGCAAATAAAAAACAACCTTATAGCTTAAGTCACCATTAGGTGGAATTTCTATTCCTTGGAGTTGATACACTAACTCACACACTAGCAATGGGGGCTGAGTGGATGGTAACCAAGGTAAGAAACATTGGCAGGGGCCCATCATGAAATGCGTCTTAGGCCAAGGCATGGAGTTTAGATTTTATTCTAAGAGAAAGACATTTTAGCAGATGGCCCAATCAATACAGACAGATAGTACAGATCTATCTATATCTATATACCCATATTTATCATGAATGCAATTCATTATTAAAATAATAGATATCGACTAAAGATATGTATACCTTTTCCATTTTAATTTTTAGAGAAATTACTATTTAGAATCAGATTTAAAGAAATGGAAAACCCTAACAAATAACTCGTGAAGTATCTTGGCTGCAACTTCCAAATGTTAGCAATCTTTATTCTGACCTCTTATTTTTGGAATAACCTTTAACACAGTTTCCAGGTATTGCATCTGCCCACTTCAGCCATGTCAGAGTCTCTGCCAATGATGTTCTGCCATCTTAAACCCCTATCTCTCTTTGAAATAGCCCCAATTTTTTTGCCCAGCCTCGTCTTTTTTTAATAAGGCAACTTCCTTTCATAAGGGTGTTGTTCACCTGGGTGTTGCTGTTTTTCTCCTAGATGGCACCACAAGAATCACAAAATAAAATAAGGTAGCTCATTTAAAACATTTCCTTCGTGATTGTCCTGTTCCCCCATTTAGGAAAAAAATTATTGGTTACCATGGCAATCAGCTTCCACAGCATTCCATTCTAAGTAACTGCACAGGTGTAGTACAAGCTTTACTCTATGTTCTTTACTGTAGCACTCTGCAGATCTGCATCTTTTTCCAGCCTGTTCTCTGTAATTTTTGTTTAGAACAACCAACCAACCAGCAAAACAAATAACCTAGCATTTTAGCCAGGTAATTTTTTCAAAGGCAGGATATCCTCATCTTTTCTGAATATTTAAAAATTCTACATATATAGTTGTACAATCATTTTCTTACAGAACCAACTGAAAACTTTCTGATATGCTCTTTGATAAGTCTGGAACTAATTTGCATCTCTTTAACCATATTTAGAAAACAAATAATGAATTTACAGTAAAAAATCAGAGCAAGGAAAGTTCTATGAGATTATTTCCCATGTACTCTACATCATATCTTTCCTGAGGATAATTCTCTAACTGCCCACCTGCCACCACTCTTCAACCTTCTGGTAAAATAGTTCAGACACACCAAAGAGTAAAAACTGTTCTCAGGTCATTGTCATGGAGATGCCAAACATTTCTACTCCCATTCTTGAGACTATTAACTACCCTATTTCTGTTCAGAACATTATTGATAACAGTATAGGATGGTTTTGAACATGCTAAACACATATTACTGGCAACCAATAGCTGCTATATTGTAGAGGAGGTGGTATGACTTTGGGGGATCAACTGGATAAATTCTGTTTTCCTACAACTCTTTCATTCTTGTTACTTTTAGTCTTTGCTGGTTACTTAGTTTCTTCATATAACTATGTGGCATAAACTAGGAATCTTGAAATTTCTATTGTATGCAGTGATATCTTTTATTTCTACTTATGACCTTATTTGAAGCAATAGTGGTATTTTGGTCATTAAAAAGAGAGAAATCAATACTTCTAGTCTAAATGGAGGTGTAAGTTAACATGTCTCGCCTCCGTGCACAACTATAGCAAAAAATATATAACCAACTTCAAAACAAATTCCACCCAGAATTGTCAAAAAATTGAACTGTGTGGAAGTCTCACAACCAAGGATTTAAAGAGGTCACATTTATCCAGATGGGTAGGAGGGACAGAGATGCTGCGAGGTGTGGAGAAGAGCAGAGACATGGAAAGGCTGGTGGGAATGGGTGGTCCCACATCCATGTGTGGTGGACAAAAAATGAGAGGGATATCTCAGGAGCTAGGAATCCCAGCCTCAGTCCAGACCACCCAGCCCAGGGTCCCAGTGCCAAGAAGGTAAGTCCCCATAACTTCTGGCTGTAAAAATCAGTGGGGGTTGGGATGTTGGAAAAAACTGTGTCTTCTTAAAGGGCCCACAATGGACTTAGAACTTATGCAGACCCACCCCCTCTGATTCAGCACCAGGCCAAACAGCTGGAGGAGCTTATGGGGAGAAAGTGAAGTACAAGTGGGGAGATCACCTTCTCCCAGGAAAAACTCCAGAGGCCAAGCAGCAGCATTGTCCTCTCTACAAGCCCTCCCCCTCACAGAGCAACTGAGTGGTGACATGGATTGCCCTGCCCTGGCAATTACCTAAGGCCTAAGGCCCCATACAACTTAACAGGTGTGCTAAGACAGGAAGTCAAAGCAGCTCTACTTAATACACAGAAACAAACACATGGAGGCTGCCAAAATGAGGAGACAAAGAAATATGGCCCAAATGAAAGAACAGAACAAAAATATAGAAAAATAGCTAAATGAAATCGAGATAAGCAACCTATCAGAAGCACAGTTCAAAACGCTGGTCATCAGGATGCTCCAGGAAAGCATTCGGTCCTTCAAAGGCATAAAAAAAGACCCAGGCAGTAATGAAGTTTGTATTAAGTGAAATAAAGAAAACTCTACAGGGAACCAAGAGTGAGAGGATGAACTGGAGAATCAAATCAAGAATTGGAACTCAAGAAAGGAAAAAGCATTCACTCAGAACAGCAGGCGGAAAAAAGAATTAAAAAAAACTAGGATAGGCTTAGGAATCTCTGGGATATCTTTAAACATGCCAACATAGGGGTTCCAGAAGAAGAGGAAGAGCAAGAAATTGAAACCTTATTTGAAAAAATAATGAAAGGAAACTTCCCTAATTTGGTGAAGGAAATAGACATACAAGTGCAGGAAACACAGAGTCCCAAACAAGATAGACCCAAGGAGGACCATACCAAGACACACCATAATTAAAATGCCAGAGGTTAAAGACAAAGAGAGAACCTTAAAAGCAGCAAGAGAAAAGCACTGAGTTACCTACAAAGGAGTTCCCATAAGATTGTCAGCTGATTTCCCAAAAGAAACTTTGCAGGCTAGGAGGGACTGGCAAGAAGTATTCAAAGTGATGAAAAGCAAAGATTTACAACTTAAGATTAGTCTATCCAGCAAAATTATCATTTAGAATGGAAGGGCAGATAAAGTGCTTCCCAAACAAGGTAAAGCTAAAGGAGTTCATCATCACCAAGCCATTATTATATGAAATCCTAAAGGGAATTATATGAGAAAAAGAAGAAGGTCAAAATGATGAACATTAAAACGGCAATAAACTCACAACTATCAATAATTGATTCCAAATAACAAACTAAGTAAACAAGCAGAACAGGAACAGAATCATAGCTATGGAAATTATTGGGAGGGTTATCAGTTGGGAGGGAGAAGGGGGAAAATGGGGGAAAGATGCAAGGATTAAGAAGCACAAATTGGTAGGTACAAAATATACAGGAGGGTGATAAGAACAATATAGGAAATGGAGAAGCCAAGGAACTTATATGCATGACCCATGGACATGAACTAAGCAGGAGGATTGCTGGAGGGAATGAGGGTACCAGGTGGAGGGGAGCAAAGGAGAAAAATTAGAACAACTGTAATAGCATAATCAATAAAATATTTTCAAAATAAAAAATCAAAGGAGGGAACTTGAAAGGGAGTTGCTATTATCTGATATAAGCAATTAAAAGTAAAATCTGGCTTTAACTCCCTTTCCTGAAAAAATTTTCTATCTCGTAGATGTCTTTTCATTGAACACCCATTGAATACTGTCATCTCCTATTAAGGGCATGAAAGTAAACTCTGTAACTAAAACAGATGCCTTCGCCTACAGATTCTAAAATCAGAGGGTATTCATAAATCTCTTCACAAATTTTCAGAGTGTAGTGGGAAACAGGAACTGTTAAAATTTTGAAACTCTACCAAAGTATATTCTGCCTCTTCCGGTAAAAAAAATAATTACTCTCTAGGAAGCTCACTATTCTAAAAAACATACAAAGCAATCAGGGTTAGAAATTCATTGCTAGTATTTGTGTTTCCTCAACCCAGTTTTAGTAGAAGAGATACTCTACTTTTCAATGAAAAACTATATACTGGTTCTTTGACTCCTCCCAAAATTGTATTAGAACTGTTTCAAAGGAGGATATAAAAACATTTACTTTATTATTTTATTTCTGAGCAGGTATCCCATGAAACATAAAATGTCTCACTTATTCCATTGGGTACATGGACGTACAGATTCCCTGATATACTAAATCCCCACACAAGCTAGAAAAATATTGAACACTTATTGGAAGAATTTTCTAAATTAAAAGAAGCTGAAGTTAAATAATCACATAAACTTTGAGTAATTATATTACAATGCTCGATTAGATTCATATAGGAAAAAGGTTTCTCTCAGTTTTTAGTTGACAAAAGAGCAATTGAGAAGTGATCATGTAGTTTTGAAAAGCAGAAACTAATGAAGGGTCAGCATTCTAAATGGAGTGAGGCAGCTGATTTGCCATTTTAACAGTTAGATGAAGATGAGGGGGAATAAAATTGTACACCAGAAGAAGTCATGATAAAAGGGTAGAATGAAGTGCTTGATAATGACAAAATGAGCTTTACTTAACATGGACAGGAAGAGCAGCAAAGACAGAAAAGTAATTTAGTTCAGAAAGGAAATAATCTGTATTTCAATTTGCAACAGCCAAGGGACAACATTATTTGAAGAATGACAGTTTTATTGTTTTAATATTTTATACATAAGTAAGAAGCTCCATTTATTTGAAAGATAGTACAGGTTTCTATTAATATGATAATATATTAAATTGTTAAACGGGTTTATTTTTAATTAACATTTGTTATAAACCTAAAAATATATTTTTTATATTTCAAATTATAAGCAAGATCATGATTTTATGTGAAGATAACCTGAAAGCAAGATCATGATTTTAAAATGTGAAGATAACCTGAAAGTTACAAATTGGTCCTATTTTGTCTGGTGTCTTTTAATTATGGGCTCCTAACTTGACCAAGAAAATGTAAATGCAGAAAGCTGTAAAACCAATATTCCTTTATTAGGAATCATGTTATTAACATTAAAAACATTTTTAAAAGCCACATCTGATATAAATTCTGTAGAGTTTCAGCTTCTTTTATTTAAACTGCATTGCTATCCATTTATAGCTCTCCTAACAATCACTATATAGATTGGTAAACCTACGTCCCGGATTTTCCAGGTCACTTCAGATTTCAAATATTTTGTCTATTGTCAAATGATGTATCTGAATTTTGGTTTGGTCACTGAATTCGTAGACTAACTCTAAAATAGCAATGGCCTTTGGCATTATGTAGTAATTCTATTTCTGGGTCATGACTCAAATAAAATCAAAGTTCACTGTTTAAGTGTACCTAATACATTATCAAAATAATAAAGACATTTTAAAACTTTGTAGTAATTTGCAATTTGAAAAGCAGCTAAAATATAATTTATTATACACACACACGTGGTAAACCTATAAATGGCTGTTCACCCTTACCATGTAGGAAATGAAAATCAACATCCTTAAGAAGTATTGTAATTATATGGCTCAAACTAAAAAAGACAAAAATAATCTAAATGTGTTTGTGTTAATACTCAAAAATAAAAAAAGGATTTGGTGGTCTTTCTTATTTTTAATCTCCATAGACTGGAACTCATATTCTTGATAAATCAGAATTGAGAGGGTATACTGGCATCTGCTATGCCTATGAAGATAATTATGAGTAAACTTTCTAAGATTGACTCATTATCCTATGCCAGAACACTGCTGTTTTGCAAATAAAAACATTTGTATCATTTGATGGCCTTTTCCCTTCTCCCCCATTAATTTCCATCCTTTATAACATTAGTTCATGGCTCCGCTCTTTATTCTTTCGTGACTTAGGTAACCAAAGTGGGAGAAAAAAAACCAAGGTTTAAAGTCTTTATGTCCAGGATGGCATTTAATAACTCGTTAAAAAATTACAGTGATTTTCTCGTCTTGTTAGAAATAGGTTATTTCTAACAAACCGTACTCATGGCTGCAGCTGCACTAGTGATCAGGCTTTCCTCCCACATTTCCGTGCCGGGGGACTCGAGAAGCTCGGGGATGCTGCTGCACCAGAGGTGCGAGTGGGAGATAGGATACCACCCGCTTGACACTGGGGCACTGTTGCTATGAATGATTCACTCGCGTTTGGCACCTGTGCTGCAAGGAAATCACTGCCGCTTCCTTTTCCAAGCTTCTTTCGGGATGTCTTCTGTGCTTTGGCCTTTGACGAGAAGCTAGAACAGGTGGGCACAGAGAAGCTCGCGGAATTCTCCGCCCCCTGCTCCTTCCCTAATTTAGTTGTACTTCCGGCCGCGTGACATCATCCCCCGCACCCCGGTGACGTGAGCGGCGGGTGACGTGTGTGCGGAGAAGAGCGCGCTGACGTTGCTATTTAAAGGTCCTCCTGCGGGGAGGATGGAGACACAGCACGAGCGCCTGGTGTGGGGTGCGGAGGAGGAGGCAGTGGCGGCCAGGAGTGGGGCCAGGAGCCAGCGGAGAAGCAAAGCGCGCTGGCCGCCCGCCGCCGGCCACTAGGGGAGGGGAGCAGAAAGGAGGGAAGGACGGGCTGACGGACCTGCCGGCCGGACTAGCTCCCACGCGGGCCGGCTCGGGGCCACCATTCTCCCTGCCTTCCTCACGGCTGCAGCCTCCTCCAGCTGCAAGCAGGGCCCTCGGGACGTGTCAGCGCCCCTGTCCCCGACGCCCGGCCACGGCTCCCCGGGGGCTGCCTCCTGCCTCCACCCGCGAGCAGGGGGAGGGACCGCTCCGGCCGCGTTCTCCCCGCCCCATCTCCACCCTCCCCTCTGCAGCCAGCTCTGCCACCGCGCTGGGCTCGAGCGGGCGGCGCTGACCCGGGAAGGGGCGCCCTCCGCTCAGCGAGCGTCCGGTAGAGGCGGAGGCAGCGGCTGGCTTCACGGCCGCCCGGGTCGGAGTTGCTCTGCAGAGCGGGAGCTGGAGACCGACGGAGGCGGGCGATGATGGAAGTGTGAGGAGGCGGCGGGGCCCGGGGACTGTGAGGCGGCGCGAGGCGGCGGTGCGGAGCGTGCGGGGCTAGGAGCAGAGGTGGGGGCGCTGGAGCGGCAGCTCTCCGGTGGCTTCGAGCCCCGCTCTCCTGCCCCCGTCGCGGAATTAGCCGCCCTCCCGTCGACCCTTCAGCTCCGTTCTCCACTGCTCGGCCGGCCCCGGAGCTGGGTGCCGGGGGCAGCGTGGGGCTTGGCTCTCTGATTCATTCATTCTCCGCCGACGGGAGCCTCGGACCTGCTGTGCCTGGAGAGGAGGGAAGAGTGGGCAGCCGCGAATGAAGGGCCGGGCGGAAGCTGGGCTCCATTGTGCTTGGCGGCGGGGGGCGGGAAGGGGCTGAGGGAGGTGGGATCGGGCCCCCTCCCCCTGCTCCCCGGCGTGCGCTGCGCCCCCAGCCTGCTGCCAGCCTGGAAATGGCTCCGTTTATGCTCCTCCGGAGAATGAATCGATTCTGCCCAGCCTTCTCTTCCTCCTCCCCACCTCTTCTCTGCTCTGAGTCTTAGGAGGCGAAAACATTCAAAAGACAGATTCCAATGTGGAGTGCTGTGCACGTCGCAAGCTGCCGGGTTTGCACTTGGAGGAGATTTTTTTCTATATAGCTTTTTCTAATGTGAGTGCAGGGAAGCAGTGACATTACTGCTTTTAGGATTTATATTTTCTCGTAGGGCTCTCTATAAAGTGCACGTCGCATTGGGTTGCACGCTCCACCCCCAGGGACCTGGTGTGGTAGAGAAATTTGAACCCGCAGCCTTAGTAGCACCGAAAAGACCGAATTACCTGGCTCTCGGTGAGCGGAGGAGGGCATGAGCGAAATGACCACCGAACTCATTTTTTGTAGGACTCTCTGAAGCTGGATTCTCCGTTTTTCGACACGTAGACTCATTTTTGTGGAGTAGAGTTGACCGCTGTCTCCTCCGCGCAGCATTTTAACTCTTAATAATCATATGCCACCTCTGTTTGAACGTTTTGGTATTTACAAGAGAAATCATTTTACATAAGGAAACGAACTGAATTGTCAGCATTACTGAAATACCTCCAGAAAAGGACCTCGGGGGGGTGGAAAAAGCAACTGCGAAACAGCAGACGGGAAAATTCCTCTGGAAGTTATTCGTAGCATAACAGCAGAAACTTCAAAGCAAGTTTTCATTGGGCAAAATGGGGTAAGGATTTTTTGTGTTTAACACAGCTTTGAACCTGTGTCTGTGCGTTTGTGTGTGTGTGTGTGTGTGTGTGTGTGGCTGAGTCGTGGTGGTGATTGTTTTATGTTTTCAAACAAATTTGCCACCTTGCTAAGCTGGCCGTACTTTAAAATTATAGGTGTGTTAACCTTTTAACAAGGTTTTTGTTTTTTTTTGGTGGCGTGACCCTCGGAGGTCATAATAAAGAAACATATATGTTAGTAATATTTAAGAAGACAACACACACTGCCGCATCAGTTTGTAATCAAAGTCCTGTTGTCTTAGGTTTTGTTGCTGGTATCTTTCAGAGAAGTACAGTATGCATTCTCTCAGTACTTCGAGAATAATCAGTTGCACAAAGAAACAGTTGTAATGAGTGGTTAGACTACAGTCCTTGAAAATGATCCAAGGTAAATTGTTGCCCTCACTGTGCCCTCTGCTTTGCCCTTGAATATTTAAAGCTAACATGTACAGAATTGAGTTTTTTGGAGCATGAAAATGAAAATCAAAAAGTCTTACTGATGTCTCCATAATGCCGGTGCACTTGGTAAGAAATCAGAGCTTGAATAGGAAAGCTTTTTACTGAAGGAACTTGTTCATTTCTTCTCTTTGCTCAGGTCTTCAGTTTGTGTTAACAATGTCAGATCTTCACCTTCTTTCAGATCCAAAGTCAACTAAGAGTGCATTTTCCAACCTTTTATTAACTCTTCACACAATAAATTGATAAAATGGTAGTGGCTTCCGAATCTAATGGAGTAATCATGTAATCATTTCATTGACATTGTTGATGCTGTTTGTCAAATAGAAACTTCTAGATTTTTCTCTTTCATTGTAGTGGTTGAACACACATCTAAAACGCAGTTAGGAGACAATGATAAAAAAGATATACTTTGAAATTAATTGTGACAGTTTAGTGGTGTGCACACCTAAACTTTCTTGAAACTTGGAGTAAAGTTCTTAGATACCTTTTTTGTTGGAGTTAGAATTTGAAGTTTATGAACTTGACAAAAGTTTGAAAATGTAGAACGTATGTTGTAGGAGTCCGTCAAGAATTAATGAAAATACGATAATTAACAAATTTAAATGACAATTGATAAGAACATATATAACAACATGATTTAGAGTGCTGCTAAGAGCAATTAAAATACCTCAGTCTATTTCTAGTGTGTTGTAATCTAAGGCAAATTACTTAACCTGTATGGATTCTGTTTTCTTATCTGTAAAATGAAGGACTTAGATGAGTTTAAATTTTTTTTCCAGTTTATAAAAGTGAATTATTTTCTTTTTCTTTTCTTTCCCTTTTGATTACTAGTTTCTTGAAGTAAGTTTTTCAGATGGGGAGATTGTTTTCGCCAAGCAGTTTTTAAACATGTAAGCTAAAAAATAATGGCATTTGAAAAATGTTTTGGATGAATTGCACCAAGTTTAATAAGAGAAAATACTGAAAAATACTATTCAAAACCTTTGAAATATGGCTTCTCTTAAGAATCTACAGTCCTTCTGTTTAAAACATGTCAGAGGGGAAAAAAAAAAGTCAAGTGGCAGTTTTTTTTTCAAGTGGCAATTTTTCATGTTGAGGGCTGCATTCTCTATAGACAGTGGACTGATAGCATCATGGAAGAAAATCGTTTATCCACAACCTTTAATCTGCCTGAATGCTTATTTTACCAAGGGAAATTTGGGATGAACTTAATACTAAGGGGAATGGTGTTTAATATTTGAAAAGAAGCCCCCACACGTAGCACACATTTTAGATACTTTAGTGTAATTAAATTTGTTTATAAACTAATTTATTTTCCCTTATCCTAATAAAGTCTTAAAGATAGACTAGAGAGGAAAAGGAGTATTTATGGCATTATTTTTCTGAATATCTATATTTAGGGCTATGACTCTTTCTCATTGATAGACTTGTTTCAGTGGAGTTGTCAAGAGAGGGTGGATAGGTGGAAGTAGAAGAGCATAATGGGAAGGAATTCGTGGAAGTTTCTACACTTGGTAGGTTTTTATGCCTAATAAGTGTGGAATAAGCATAGCCATCTGCACCTATTTAAGACAAAAGAAAACAGAGCTTTAAATAGTCTTTAAAGTTGTACCCAGGCAATCATGAATTAATTTCCTCTGATAAGTATCTAAAACTTAATAGTAGGTAAAGAGTTTCACATTTTATAAATATATTTTTGACTAATGTTAGGTTATTATAGTAATTTATCTTTGCTTTAATTATGGATAAAATTGCAAGTCTGATGGCAAAGTTTAAGTAAAATGAATTATTTTTAAAGAAAATGAGTGATGAATTCAGGCAGAAATAAACTTGGCTCCTGTAATAGTAGTTTATCAACTATGGTGGAAACGGAAGAGAACAGCTGAAACTGACAGTTGGCAGAGTCTGTCAAAGTATCTTGGATGCTGCCTGCACTGTTTTAATTACAGTGAAGGGAGTTGAAGTATTGGTTTGTGAAATAGGTGTATCAGACCCCCAAGAATTAGAGGATTCATGTATGTAAGATAAGAGTCGATGAAAAGCTTCAAAACCTGGATGAGGAACCTGGCAGGTATGACCCCCAGTCCGCCAAGTAGTATCTTGTAATGACGGCAGTGAGTCAGTAGCTATTTCAGAACTATTAGAGTAGGCAAAAGAAACCAAGTAACTTCCATGAGTTATTTCAAGCTGTTTTTTGTTTTGCTTAGCTTGAATATTGGCAATTTGGTGCCATCAGTGAGGGGATAGAAAACCCTCCCTTCCACTCCCTAAAGAGTTGATGTGACTCCCCATTAATGAAGTCTGATAATGCTGTTTCTGAATTATCTCACCTGCCTGTGGGAACTTCTGGAAACCCTTTTCTCTGCCTTTTCTTAGATAACTTCCCGAAGCATGGAATTAGGTGCTGTTGCATTGCAATCTGAACTGAGTGCCTTTGCTGAGAGAGAAAGTGGACAACTCTTTCTGCTTTAGGCTATTGGGTACTACTTTTTGGGAGCTACTGTAGCAAAATGAGGGAATCTTGATCCATCACCGCAATATGAACAGGCGTTGTTGCAAAGGCAATCTTTTAAAAAAAATTTTAGTTATTGATTTGAGAGAGTGAGAGAGAGAGAGAAACATCAGTTTGTTGTTTCACTAATTTATGCATTCAGTACTTGATCCTGACTGGGAATTGAACCTGAAACCTTGGCACATTGGGATGACGCTCCAACCAATTGAGCTACCTGGTCAGGACTGCAAAGGCAATCATTTCTAACATTAGAGAAGTTAAATGCAAGTCCTTAATTTTTTATTTGTTTGTTTTACCAATTTTGAACCACTGTCATGTGACTTGTACAGTAGCTCAGTGCTGCTGATACAAAGACTAGTCAAATGCGTTCCTTCCCTCAGGGAGTTTATAGTTTAGAAGTTGAGAAGATAGTCAAGCCTAAAATTTAAAAAGTACAGTGAAATGTCTAAGGGGCTATAATGTAGGTTGTAATTCCTCATAGAGCTATAAAGGGTGTGCGTCATTAGCTGCTGACGGAAGGCTACAAAAGCTTTTGTGGAGGAGGTAATGTATTAAGTAATGAAGGATGAGTACAGGTGGCCTTGTAGACGAAAGGGCATTTAAGGCAGAGGTAATAGTATCATTACACTAAGATATGCAAGTACAAAAATTGGTATGATGAACTTGGCTTTTTAGGGTATAGCAAGAGATGAGCCTAGAGCCTTATGCAGGGGCCACCTTAGAGGGCCTTGTAGACCAAACAAAAGCAGGTGTATTTCAGGCTTTTGGGGGGCAGTGGTTCATTACAATAAGATAAACAGTTTTACCGCAAAATCTGTGCTCAGATATATAAATGATAAAATGTCGTGAAATAATACACTTTGTGTGATGCATGCTTGTATTTTCTATTTTTAAGAAAAAAAAATGGCAGTCGCAACTGGTAATTTGAAAGACACTGCTCTTGCCTGTGGGAATCACTAACGGGCTTTAAGTAGAGTAGTTCCATGAAGGATCAGGAAAATAGGGTGAGAAAACAGATTTAAAAATTATTTAAAATTTAGTTTTGTATGATGTGTCCTGTGCAAACAGCAAGCTAGAGCAGTGAACTCTGGCTAGCTATGGGAAGTGGATAGCTGGGCAGGCCCTGGAAAATTCCATGGTAGAGGGAGGAGAGGATGGTGATGAGCTGTGTGTGGTTGTCTGAGCAGGACTTTCTCAGAATTAGGACTTTTAATGTGCAAAGGTAAAAATGGAGGTAATGACGTGGTACATTTCTAGCAGAGCTGCTCACTCAGATGGGCCATGAAACAGTGAGCTTGGGAGTTTAAAGGACTTTCAAGCTCGCATACAAGTTGCATAGAAAATACAAGTGAGAACACTTTAAAAATTCTACCAGGAAAGTAATTAAAGGGTACTTGGAGATGCCAATAAGATTTGCCTTGTAAGTTAAGTTATTTGTCCTGTGACTAAGAAAGAATTATAATTTTATATCTATCAGTTATATATTAGGAGGATATCAACGATAAGAAGAGTAGAAGGAGAGTTTGCATATTTTGAGAATAGCACCCCCTCCCCCGTTGTATTGAAATATGATTGACATATAACTTTGTATTACCTTAAGGTATACAATGTAATGATTTAACACATGTATTATTTGTAAAATAATTACCACAGTAAGTCTAGTGAACATTCATCACCTTACACAGTTACAAATATTTTTTATTGAGATGAGAACTTTATGAAATTATGTTTATTTTTGAATATGTTAAGGAATCATTGAGCCCACCCCACTCTTAATGAAATTTTAAAATAACATTTTTTTGTTGGCTTGTTTTGAGGTTTTTATGAGCTAACATGTTATACGTGGACAAGGTCACTCTTGCTCTTTCAAATGTCCTTTCCCCCCAATCTATAACCTATTGTATCTATAATCTATTGTTCCATATAGTGAGGATTTTTAACTCATTCCTTTTTGGTTTTATTTCCTTTTATCTTTGTGAGTTCACCCTCTTTTCTCTTGTCCTAGTGATATAGGCAGGGATAATAGCAGTGGGCTCTCAGGACTTTTCCCCTGGCTACAATCCACTTAACCCACTTAAAGGTAGTGGAAAAACTTCAAGCCTGCTTTCACCCCCAAATTTCTGTCTTCCTGACTTTACCTCTATAATTTCCTCCTTACCTCCCAGCTTCTGTTTGCTTCAGTATTGGGATTAGCAGTGTTCATCAGAGCTCCCCTTCCCACAGAACCCCCAAAAATTAAAGGAGGAGGAGAAATTTTCTTTTCCAAATATGGTGGTGATGGCATGGAGTGGTCACCCATTCTCAACTGATAGGTAACATCTCTATATGAGATGGCAAGTTGTGTTATCAGTGCCAAGATGTAGGAATATAATTATTTAAATTCATAAATAAGATATTTTATAATGTCCTTTTTAAAAAACTATATTTGATTCTAGAATTTTAAAAATGAAAATAAAAACTTGAATAGTTCTTCATATTCAGCAAGACAAATTGAATGAGAGAAGGAGAATCAAGATTATGGTACTTGAGTATTTGTGCAAAGCTCTTAGTAAGACTGTATAAACTAATCAACGTTGGTTACATTAAGTATGTGAGTTAACTTTTGGGAACAAATACTGTTAGAGCTGGGATCTTTTGGGAGACGATGGATGTGGTACATGATGTTTTTGGCTCTGGCCTGAGGTTTTTATAAAAATGAAATAGTGATTATGAGTAGCACATTAGGATGTGATTGTGTAATTCTTGAAAGCAAGGTATATTATGTCATTTTGATTAGTCATATTGTGTAGGCATTAATCTCTTAAAAACATCCTTTTGCTCCTGTTTTTGTTTCTTGTAATTTTTTTTCTTTATTTTGATTTCCTGGCTCATGAATAGAATTACTAAACTTTCACAACAAAGTTGCAGACCTATTATGAGTAAACAAGCGTATATACAAAAAATTCCTTTCCAAAATATAAATATATAAAGGGTGTGTTTAGGGGAATGTCTTAATTTTGGTTCAGTATTGTAATTTATTAGTTTTTAAATTTTGCAATGAAGTCACAATATAAATCTGATCAGTGCGACTTTTATTTTTGGGAATTAGGGAATCATGAAAGTTGATTTAGGCTAATTACCTGAAATGTTATTCTTCGCAGTTGAGGAGTTGACAAATGAAACTATATGTATAGTTTGTAAACTCAGTTTAGTTTAAAGTGAATGTCTCATGAAAAAAGGTGGTTAAATCTCAAAAAGTTTAACTTCCCTACTGCCATGTGATTTTTATTTTTTTCAGATGTCTGGTGTTATTTGAAATATTTATTTTTGGTAGTATTCAGAATTAATCCAATTCACTGGACAGAAGAGTAAGGGAAATGAATTCCAAATGTTTAATGTTTCCTGATAAATTTGTAAATGACTGAATATAAGACATTTTAAATAGCCTTATTTCTCAATTAGGATATGTTTAGTTGAATGAAATGTGCACTTTCTTGTTTGTGTTGTACGTTTGTAATGCCTTATGACCTGTGGCTTACACGGTAAAGTTACCTGTAGTTCATGAGGTTGATTGTGTTCATGGAATAAGCAAGATTTTCCTAGAGGTCAAAAAGACTTCTCTGTTAAGTTTTGAAAGTTTAGTGTAAAATTTTAGGCTCATTAAGTACCTTTATTTCAAAAGAATCTCCACGTGATAAAGTATATAGATTTTAACCTATCTGTAAGAATTGAGAAAAATTTTCAAATCTTACTGAATGGGCATTGTAGGAGTAGATAAAATTTTTTTAAAAAAGCTAATTATTCAATGGTCTTCAGCATGTAAATAAAATAGTATAGTTAGAACCTTAACTTTACGCAAGAAAAAAAAAAAACACCCCAAACCCTTAATTTTTATAGCACATGTCTCTGTATACTATAAAATTAGAATATTTATTATCACTCTGTTAATAGAGACAGAGTCATCAGTGAACTTATGCTCTGATGGTAGCTCAATTCTTTCCCCAATTCATCATAAATCTAACATGTTGGTCATTTCTGTGCTCCCTACTAAAATACTTAAAAAGAAAACGGATGAAATTGAGAAGAATCAGTGCTGCTTGTTTTAAGCAACATGTTTGAGAGAAGAGGTTAAAATTATTGATATATATATATATATATATACTGTAGTCTTTTTAATGCTTTGCCTTTTTCCTCCACTTTGTATTATTTCTCATCTTCTTTTTAAAAGTTTTTAAAAATCTGCTTACTTGTCTGGTAAGTATAATTTAGAATTAATTTTACAGGGAGAAGTATAATTTAGAATTACTTTTATGTCACTTTAGTGACCTTGCCAGGGGAAAAGAAAAAGCAACTCTTCTTTCTCGTGAAATTTTTTTTTCACAATAATGGATTGTGAACCCAGTATGGCTGTTGTGTAGCTAAAAGGATTTTAGATATATAGAACTAACATATGACTTAACTGAATTTCATTTACTCTTAACTACCTTTTCTCTTTTTAAGGTAGGCTTCTGGAGGCAGGTAAAAGTCAATATTTTCTTTCTTGTACAGTATTCCCTCACTTATCGCGGATATTACGTTCTAGACCCCCACTCCCACCCCTACGATAGGTGAAAATCCGCGAAGTAGGAACCTTACATTTATTTTAGTATTTATATATATTTTAAGGCTTTATAAACCCTTCCCACACACTTATAAACTGTTCCCACTCCCTTATTAACATTTTCCACACTTTTATAAACACTACTTATGTTCTTAAACATATTCTACACTCTGAAACCTACGTAACTTTAACAACATATGTATACAGTACCGCAAAATCCTGCGATATAGTGAAAAATCTGTGATAAATAATTAAGTAAAATATTTTTAAAAATCTTGAGATACAGTGAGGCTGCGATAAGTGAACTGCCATATAGACTACTGTATTAGAAAATACAGTTACTTATGAAACAAAAAAACTTTAGCCATCTAATCAGTATTTTCTCTTCATAGTACAGTTTACCTTTGCACTTTGTCAAGCTTTAAAAAAAATCATCTTAATCCCTTAATACCTAATACTAGTCTTAGTAAAATAGTTTTGTTTTATGGACTGTCTTTTTAATGTTCTTTTATAAACCATGAAACATTTCCATGTTATTTTTGAAAAGTGCTGACAACCAGTTCCTCAAGGCAGAGCAGTTGTAAGAACTGAGGGCTTTTTGTAAAATTGCCAAACAAGAGTTAAATAGAAATTAAACTCAAACAAACAAAACATTGTGCTGAGGACCCACAGGTACCAGAGCATTTTTCATTACTTTATAAGGTCATTTGAAGTCATGTTTATTATGTCATGTCTGTTGGCACACCTAGAGTACAGTTCACATGCTTCAGAGTCCAGAGAGCTGTAGAACGATGTCCTTGAAACTGCCCCTTGCCCCAGCTCACCCTGTAGAAGGGCTTGCTCCTAATTTGTCCCTGTCTTTAGTAGGAGAGTCTTAATAGAAATGAATTGGAAGTGACAACTCTGGTACAGATTTCTATGGGTATTATACATTGCATTTCCTAAACACCATTTCATAGTACGTATAGCACATATGCAATGTAGGTTGAAAGGATCTGAGAAATTAGATCCCATTTATAGGATACAGAAAATCCTGATTTCTGGCAATTGGATATACAGTTGGTTGTACCAATTATTTTTCTGATAATTTTTCTAAGTAAATTGTTGGATCCTTCCACCTTTACCTTTATGTACACATCAGTCTTACTTAAGTAGTTATTGTCTTCCATCTGTTTCACTTAAGTATTTACAGATAAGGAGTTGAGAGGGTATTCTGAATAAGGCTTTTTGTGTGTGTGACTTAAGAGTTTTCTGCTTTAGTTACTTTCAGTTTCCCCATTAGGCTGTTAATAACGTCTCTAGGAAATTATCTTAAGTGGATTTGTCTATCAAAGAGCTCCAAGTACTCATTAGAAAATTTCTGTCAGTCAGTCTGTACATTACTAAACTTACATAGGACAATTATTTTGAGCCTACTATAATATTTGAGTGTGCTTAGCTTATTCCTTTACCTTTCTGTGCTTTCTTTTGGCTTTTCTTTTGTAAAACTGCTGTTTTCTGTCCTCCTTTGTTATGAATCTCTGTCACATGGCTTTTAAAATTAAAATTCATGTGCTTTGCTTAATCACCTGCCAGCTCCCAAGATGTTTACAGAATGAGGATTCTACCTACTCTTGTTTACTCAGTACTGCCAGGGATCTGTTTACATTCAGCTGAATGAGAAGACTCTCAAGTCACTTTTAAACTCATCTGTCTTGAAGTTCTGATGATAAAAAAACAAACAAACAAACAAACAAAAAAACTAGTTCTAGATCATGCAGGCTGCCTTTTTCCTTATTCCACTGATAATATATAGAATTTTAGTAGTCTGTTTTCATTGTTTCATTTAGCATTTTATCAATGCTAGGTTGATATCTATTGCTATACCTATGGCTACTATGATAGAAATAATAACATGTTAATTTACATTATTGCTATTTAGTTTTATTTGGTGGTATAAGAATATATTTTGAATAATTAGTATATGATCTATGGGTAAACTGTAGGCTATTTACATGGTAGGAAACTAGCCTGAAGAATGTTTTCAAAGATGGCGAAGTGGTCAGTTAGAAACCAGGATGTAAAATTGCATATCTCTGTGACCTCAGCTATATAAAATAATTCTGTCTATGCATAAAAATATTTGAAGGAAATTTCTTAAAGTGCTCTGGGAGGTAAGAGTGAAAGTTTTTTCTGAGTCTGAATTTTTTTGTTTTTCTATGATAACTATATCAAGTATTAGAACTTCTTGGATTTTAAGGGTGAGGAATATTTTTAAAATGCTATTACCTACAGTGCAAAGTTATCAGGATTAATCACTGTTTCTGTATATAGACACTTATGTGTTTATATCAGTTTCAGCTTGCTTATCTCAAAATTTATTTCATTTTTCTTTAAAAAATTGGCTAAAGAAGTAGTTACTAATGATAGCAAAAGTGGTTTCTTATTTAAGTGTAAGGAGTAGTTCTGCTTTCAGTGACCAGAGTGTTAGTACTTATCTCCATTTTTTATAATAAGGATACGGAAACTGTGAGTTATGGGAGGTTATGCAGCTATGAAACGGCAGAACATGTGCTAGATCGTCCAGCTCCTCGGGGCTCTTAGCATTAGATTAGGAGATCCTAAATGGATGCTCACATATATAGAGATTTATTTAGAGAAGGGTTTTTAACTCCTCATATTAAAAAAAATCTGATTTAGTGCAATCTTAGTATATTAGTGGTGAGTTCATTAAATATATCTTGTTTTCCTTTTAAATGGTTCTGAAAGGAACTGCATTTGATTTTAGCGTAATTAAATCTCTGCTTGGTGCATATATTTTGAGTACATTGAAGTCTTTCTCAATAAATGATTTGATGTACATGTGTTTGGTATAGAGTTTCCAAAGCAGATATTAAATTGTAAATTCCACTAGTCAAAGCTCTGTTAACTGCCCTTGTAGTTAATGGGCATATGAACCAATGGAATGCTTAAGTAGGCAGGGTCTACTTCTCTGAAGACTTCAGACTAGAAATAAAGAAATCTTGTGATGTTACCTTGCAACACTTCCTAGGGCTTAACACTGGATCAAGAGACCCACAAGTGGAAGGACCAGTTGTAGCATATTGTACAATTTCTGTATTGTCTTAAAGTATCTGTAAATTACTTGATTCTGTAGAATTCATGAGAGAAGTTTGGACTATACTGTATACAAATTTAAAATTATTATTTTTTCTGAATTATAGTCCCCAGAGTTCCCAAATTCTGAGGCTGTCATTGGCTGGGTAGAAAAATTGTGAATGTGTAAGCTAGAAGGCAGTAGGGATTGGTGCATACTATGGGAAAGTGAAGAGAACATGTCCTGCCTAAGGGCATTTATATCCAATGTGTTCTAAAAACTTTCTGGTGAAAGAAGCACATCTGAAGCCTAATCTTTTATTTATTTAGCAAACATTTTTTGAGCTCCTACTATGTGCTAGTGACTGTGACACTCTATTCTAGGTCAGATATAAGTAAGTTTGGAAATGCTTAAACCTGACTGAAAAAGGAAGACCAGAACATAGCAGGACAGTGTCAGAAATTAAAATTAGATTAGTGGTTTTCAATTTTGAACCTGAACCAGAATCACCTAGGGGGCTTGTTAAAGACACAGATTGCTGGGCTTCACCCCAAGTGTTTGATTCAGTGGTAGTAGGGTTCATGAATTTGCTGCTGTAACAAACTCCTATGTGATGCTGATGCTGCTGGTTCAAGGACCTAACTTGGAGTCAGTACTTTTGATAAATGAAGCTTATACATGTGGGAAACTTTGTCTCTTAAAAAGCTGCAGTGATTCTTGAAGCTTTATCCCCCTGCTTGAATTTGCAAAAATTAGAAGTTTGAACTAAGGAGAAAAACCGTGATTTGAGCCTTGTATCTATTTTTTATAAGGTAAAAGATCCAGGACAACTTGAAACTGATCTCTATCTCTTTAAACCTGATTCCTTTCAGCAGTATTTACCAGTTATGCTCATTTCTTATTCAGAGTGACTTCTGCTTTCTGGAATTTCTAACTATTATTTTTAAAACTGCCTGACAGTGCTTTGACTCCTGTAGTTTTATGCTTTTGGAGCAAGTATGGTTTCCTTCTAATTTATTTATTCTGCTTAATTTGTTCTCTGTTGTTGTGTGACAAAGGACCACAATTTTACTAGCTTAAAACAACACCCATTTATCTCACAGTTTCTGTGAATCAGGAGTCTGGGACCTTAGCTGGGCATTTTGCCCAGGGTCTCACAAGACTGCAGTCAAGGTGGCAGCTGGGACTAGTCTCATCTGTTGGTCAGTATCTTCAAAGCTCATGTGATTGTTGGCTGAATTTAGTCCCTTGCAGCTTGAAAACTCAAAGAGGCTGTATCTTTAAGGCCAACAGGAGGAGCCCCTCCTGGTGCTTCATCTTGTTTTAAAGGACTCAGATGTCAGGGCCGCTTGAGATAACCTCCCTTTTGATTAATTGAAGGTCAAAAGATTAATGACCTAATCACTTGGTGTGTTATTCCATCTTCTTCAACCCTTATACTGACACTTGAGGGGGAAGTTCTATGTGTCTAACAGGTGGTAGTAATTTTGGGGCCACTTTAGAATTCTGCCTTCTACACCACATCCAATACCTATGGATATTTTCCAAATGCTTGAACATCAGTATATCCATTTCTTTTTTTTCAGTGTTTTAAAATCTATAGCCCTCTGCATTCCTGCTTCAATGCGGATTACTCTTTAGGCATACTGTGTAGTCCTCATACTAGACCAAATTTTTTGGCATTGTCTCTCCCATTTCCTCGACACTTTTCTTCTTTAATTTACCCCTTTGTTTTCCTGTAGCTTGTTTCCCCGCATGGACCTGCAAATGGCTAGGTAGGAGATGACTTTTTTGAGACATAGTATATGTGAAAGTGTCTTCCCTCCCTCCAGTGTTCCTTAATTTGAGTTTAGATCTCTAGACAGGAAATAATTTCCTGTAATTATTTTGAAGGTACTGAGCTCTTCTAGTTTCCAGTGTTTCTGTCGAAGACTGCTTGTTTCTGATCCCTGTTCCTTTCCTTTATGTGTGACTTTTCCCCACATTGGAAGATTTTAGGATTTTCTTTCTTTTCTTTTTCTCTGCTGTTCAAAATTTTTATGATGATATGGTGCTGGAGTTTTTTTGGTTTGATATTTTCCTTTTTTTTTTAAACCATATGTTCTTTTGAACACTGCTAGGTCCTTTCAATTTGTCAACTTCCCACAGTTTGGGAACTTTTATTCTATTTTTTAAAAATATCTTATATATTTTCTCTCAGCTTTTTGGATAGTAGATCTTTTTGTCTCATCTACCTGTTTTTTCTTTTATTCTGCTTTCTAAGAAAATTTCCTTCATGTTCAAATACTTCTATTGGATTTTAAATTTCCATGTAACTTTTAACTTCCAAGTCCTCTTTCTCAGTATTTCATTTATTGCAGGACATTTATAGTGTTTTGAGGCTTTGTTGTCTGTTCCCTACATTGTATTTTTTTGTGTGTGTGTGTTCCTTTTTTGTTTAATTTCTTCTTTCATGCTGGAAACATTTCTGGAATACTTGGTAATCCTCAGCTATGTACAATTGTGAGATACTAAAAAGCTGATTAGAAGCTTTTTGTGACTCATTGAAGCTTGTCACCAGTGGGCTTCAGTTAGGCAGTGAATCGACTTTTTTCCTTGGATGATCATCGGATGTCAGTAAGTAGAGATGTTTCTAATTTTTTTGTCTTTTCTCTGACACTTCAGTTTTTATAGAGAAGTATCTTTACACACGCGCGCGCGCGCACACACACACACACACACACACCTTTTGGCATTCTGAAAGCAAGATAAAGGTAAGTAGTATATTCTTTCATTATATACCTAGGAGACATATTACCTGCTATAATCTGAAAACAATAAAAGTTTTTTTAGTGAGCATGGTTTGGTTGTAGCCTTTCTCTTAGGGCTCCTATTTTAGTCCTCACTCTTTATCTTCTGCTGTTGGGAAAGGTAGTTGCTTCACTTAGGAAGAGTGAGAAGGGCAAAGAGGACCTCTCTGTTCTGTTATTTAAACTTTCAATCAACTCTATAATTTCAGCCCCATATCTCATACCCTCTTCTGTAGCCCCTTTACCTCTAAATTCTGGCCAGCAAGTTGTTAATTTATAGTTCTCTCTTTGTAAGTACTTCATAGTTTCCTTGGTTTTGCCAAGTCAGGCAATATTCCTTCTTTCAAAACTGGATTAAAATTACTTGTGCACTAGTGTCACTTCTATTCTTTGGTGTTATCAGTTTATACCTTCTTTCCCCCTGCACTTTCATTTTAGTAGGATTTCAGAAAAGAGAGATAAATGTGTACAATTAATTTTCCATTTTTGACCAAAATCACTGAGGCTTAGCATTTGAATTTATATAAAGCATATTTCAGAATGTGTTGACACTGTTGATGGTTAATTGATTAGAATTTAGTGGATGATAAAGTGCTGGCTTCCTAAAAATCTCTCCCTGTTACCAACACCTGAAAACTCAATGCATGATGTGAGCACATCTTAAAATTAAAAATTAAAAATTGATCATCATTTCAAACCTCAGCAAAACAAAGCACTTAATCTGTCAACTGCATTGGGTAACTAAGGTGTTGCTACCATTTATCCCCTAACACTGTGCCTCATGAGCACTTGTAACAAACATTAAAAAACTAGTATGTGTCATGAGTTATGTTAGGCACTGGCCATACAAAGATGAGTAGACAGCCATGTAAACGCGAAATTACATTTCTGTGATTTAAGAACTGTAATAGAGATGCACATTGTGTTTGGAAGCACAGAGAAGGAAGCGCCCACCTCCACCTGGGAATGTCAGAGAAAGCTTCACATAGCCAGTGTTTTGTTTTGAGCCTTAAGGAACAAAAGAGTTGATGAGGTGTGAATGGTAGAGGGGAGAGGGAAAATGTGTGAGGGGCTTGTTAGGGCATTTTGGGCAGAGGGGTGTCATAGGTAAAGCTACAAAGGGACATTTGCTAGTTAGAAAGTTAAGGTAGTTTAACATAACTTGTTTACAGTATACAAGTAGAGTTGACTAGAAAGTTAGTCCAGGACTGGATGATGACTGTGTGTTATGTTAGAGGATGTACTTTTCCTTTAGATTAGTGGTCTCGTCGGATTTTTCATGTGGTACCCATATCAATGAAAGATTTTGAGCATATTTCTTCCTATATATATTTATAAAGAACATGCCATATTATATGTGTGTATATATATTGTAAAACGTACACAAAAAATAGGTGTAAAATAGGAGAAAACTCTTCTTCCTGTAACCCACTTTAGAGGCCATTGCTTGTGTTTTAGGTTAGCTACTGAGACTGTAATATGGAGGACATTTTGGATTTGTGGGAGCGCTATGTATATGTGTGAAGTGGGTGGGTCTCAGAGACCCTCAAATTCAGTTGTGTAATTGGTTAATTGCAGCAGTACAGTCAAGAATAATGGCATGAATTAAGATAGAGTAAAACAGGTACTGAATCAGAAGAGGTTTAAGTAGTATCTGTAGGAATTGACAGTGGGCTTGGTCAGCCATTAGTTGAGATAGGGAACCAGGAGAAGAGAAACAAGTTTGCAGTGGGGTGAGATGACAAACTGAGTAAAAGTTGAAGTATCTGTGGCCAGCCATGTGAAAATGTCATAGTGGGATATCTAGGTCTGGTATTCAGGAAAGGAGAACTGGGCTGAGGCTAGAGTTTTGAGAATCATTAGAATATATAAGTATTGACTGAAACTATGAATGTGATTGAACTCACTGGGGGTATTTATAGAAAAGAGCAGATCAGATCTCTCTGGGTGAATAATAGTCATTTAAGGGGCAGGCAAAGGATCCAAGAGAGCTGTCAGGCTAAAACAGTGAGAGAACAGTGTCAAAAATAGTGGACCTTTAACAACCTTATTCTAAGACATTTGATCAGTTGGGGATGGAAGCCCGATTGCCAGATGATGGTGCTGCTGAAGGAGAAGGAAGCAGAGACCAGAGTGTGGACTGCTCGGTTAAGACTTTGAAATAGCAAACTCTATATAGAGTTTGGGAAATTCTTTCGGTTTTGTTTTCAAAATGGGACTAAGCATTCTTTTTCAGCTCTGGGAAAGGAATCCATAGCTTAGCAGTATTTAAAAGTTACAGTAAAAAGGGATAATTACTTAGGAAAGAGATGAGAGAAAATGTAATAGGGATAATTACAGAAGAAAGAGGTGGGAGGGAATGCATTTCAGAGCACAGGTGGAGTAGTTAACTTTAAGTAGGAGGTATATCTTCCTCATAGACTGGAGAGAAGGATGTAAGGAAGAATATGATTACATAGATTCAGTTTGTGGTTAAAGAGCGGGAGACTGGGAGGGAGTTCCTAAACTAGGGGATTCCATTTCCTCAATTTATTCCTTGATTTATTTAACAAATACTTCTTAAGTACCTACTATGTGTCAGACACTCTTATAAGTGCGTGACATACATCTGTGAACAAAGAGCCCTGCCTTCATGGGCATATATTCTAGAAAATGATAAAAGGCAAGGCCATCTGTTAAGAGTATAAAGAATGAAGGTTTATCAGAGCCTTGGGAAGAAAGGTGAAGAACCGGATAGAGCACCAACCATGAACAACCAGGAGCTTAGAGAGCCCAACTGAGGTTAAGCCCCAAGTTTGGTGCTCTTACTGTTGAAACAGTATAAATACAGGTTACTGCTGTACCTGAGGAGCAGAGAACTGTGTGTTAGAAGGGTTTTCATGGTCTTCATTCTGCTAAAATGAAGAATGAAAGAGGTGTGTTCAATTTTTGTAGTGTTCTATTCAGAGTTATTTTAATTCATTCCTCCCCCCTCCCGCATTGCATATTTCCGTCTAGAGGGAACATTCTTTTATCTTGGAAAACGAGCCTAGTCAGTATTACATCTGCTAGAACAGAACCAATTTTTTAACAGTTGATATCCTGTGAAAAACATCGTGAAACCTTGTCCTGTGGGAAGTCTTGGAGCTCTCCTGAGGCCTGGGACATTTAATATTTATCTTCTCATCTCTGTTTATGATACCGTATACACATACCACACACAACATACATGCATTCATGGGGAACCAGAGTGTAGGGGGCTTCTTTCATAAGTTTTTTTCTTCTTTTATACCTGGGAATGTCACAGAATATAATTGATTGGTGGAAGCACTTGAACATTGCTCTGATTCCAACTGAGAACTCAGTATGTTACAATTTTGGAAGCAGTTCTGCAACTTCAAATTATCCTATCTTTCTTACTCTTGATAAATATGAATATTTTTAGTCTTTCAAGACAGAGTGGGCTTCTGTTTTCTTCCTAGTCACTCAAACTACCTGTACCCCATTTGTAATTCTAATCTTATGATAATAACAGCTTGGATAGCATTTTATTTTATTATTTTTTAAAAGATTTTATTTATTTATTTTTTGGGACCGGGGAAAGGAGGGAAAAAGAGAGAGGGAGAAACAGTGATGTGTACAAGAAACAGATTAGTTGCCTTTCACATGCACCCAACTGGTGACCTGGCCCACAACCCAGGCATGTCTCCTGACTGGGAATCAAACTGGCAACCTTTTGGATTCACAGGATGGTTGGTGCTCAACTCACTGAGCCACACCAGCCAGGGTGAACTTTTTTTTTTTTTAAATGGGGACTTACATGCTAAAGGAATATGTCTTAACTAGTGAATTGAGCAGCATTTTTCTTTTTTTATAGGAGTGAGAATCAAGAGACAGAGGTTTCAGAATGAAATAACTTTTATCCTTTACAACATGTAATTTCATCATCAAGCTCTAAACTGGTGGGACTTGTAACATTTTTAAATCTTGGGAGATGGATTCAAGCCACAGAAGCTATAGCTGTGATATAGCATAGCAGAGTATGGGCAGAGTGGATTAGCAATCAAGTGAGGTGTCCTGAGACAACTGATGGCTGCATTTAAATTATTGATTCTCTTATCTCTTTGATCTTAGGCAGGTTCTTTACATTTCTGTGTCTCAGTTTTCTCATTGTAAAATGGGGATGGAATTGTGAAGATTAAAGGATAAAATGCAAGGTTGTTACAGTGTTTTGTGACACATAGTAACTACTCAATAAATGACATCTATTATTACGTGGTTTTTATGCAATTACAGTTCTGGTACTCAGATGAAATTTTATTTTGCTAAATTTTATTTTTTAACTTACAAATGCAGAATATGGAAAAAAAAAGTTTTGTACTACTGAAGGCCAGCAATAAGTGTGTAGGTTTTATCTGTCCTCTTCTAATCAAATACCCATTAAAATTTCCCTTCCCTCTGTAATTTATGTCCAAAGAATTTTCTAATTACATTGATTATCTTGAAATGTCATGATTTTGGGGACCTGGATGAAATCATGAAAATATTACTTCTCAGTAAGGAAGTTGAAGTTTAAATATTGTATATGAAAGGAATAATAATTAATTCTACCATAATACATTTTAAAAGGCACCCTTTAATAAATGATACTGTTTCAGTGAAAACTCTTCCGTATAGTTAAGCTATCATATTGATCATCTTTTTAAGTCTACAGGAAGTATGTAAGTATCTGATTTGGTGTTTTTTATGAAACATGCTGTGAGAATCTTTAAAGTCAGATATTGATAAATTACTCAGATTGAAGTTTAGTATTTAAAAAGTTAAGTGAAAAACTAATAAAAACAAAATATGCTCATATTTATTACTATTTATTATTTGTTTCTAAGTTCTTATGGTAGCATTTATTTAGACTGTGTCATGAAGGCAGGGACTGCCTTCTCTATTATTCATTTAACAAATGTTTGTTGAACAACCACTGTGGGCCCAGCACTCTTCTATGTGCTGGTAATTCAGCAGTGAATATAATCCCTGTCCTCATGAGATTGTGAACTGTATCTGCACTGCTTGTCACAAAATAAGTGTTCAAGAATATTTTCCTCCACTCCCTTTAGCTGCTCTAAAGGCTGAGTATAGAGATGCAATTAGATCCCTTGCCTAGCCAATTGCTCCTAGAGGCTACAAATCAAGTTATGCTAGGGGGCTTCATATGTCCCCTCTATAATTAAAGTCAGTTTGTATAGGTCATGGGGTCCCTGGAGGATCTTAAGCAGCAGAGTGGAATTTCAACTCACCTAACAATGTATCTATGCAGTAGAAATACCAGTTTGACCTCAGAGGGGCTGTTTTGGTCTTTTAGTAATTTTGAGTATTTGGTCAAACTTGAATATAAGTTAAAAATTGTAGTATATTCTTTCAAGTAGATTTTTCACATAGATGGAAAAAAGAACCTTAGAGATAATTCATTCTGCCTTTTTTTAAATTAATGTTTTATTTTTGTTTGTGTTCAGGTACAGAAATAATCTCTTGTAAATCGGTACCTGTGTTATTTGTAAGTGAGGCAGCTCAGGAGGGCTTTGCCCAAAGCCCCAGTGCTAGCTGGTGGTGGAGCCTAGCCTTCTGTTGCTCAGCTAGCTTTGTGTCTCTGTTCTAGAAAACAAAATATCTACCACTTAGTACACTAATCCATTATTATAAGCCAACCTAAAAAATGGGTTGTTTGATGAGCTTATGTTTCCTGTCTTTTGAAATTCTGAAATCTTTCTTTTTCCTGAATCCTCATGGCACTTTACATCACTTCTCTTATGGTATTTATCACTTTCAATGCTTATGTAATTATCTTCTATTAAATTTTTTTGTAGATGCAGTCTCTTTGAAAATATAATGTGTGTATGGAAAAGAAAAAAAAAGATGTGTGTACAGTCCCTCTTTGTATATTCCCCACAGATCTTAGCAGAATGTCTAACATTCACGAGGTACTCAAATTATTAAACATGTACTCAAATAGATTGTATTTTGAGTTTGTTAACCATGCAAACCCACTAGTCTACAACAATTTAAGAAGCTCTTTGGCTTAGCTTCAGAACTGGGTTTGGATTCTGGCTCCATTCTCACCTTGGCTGCATGATCCTCAACAGGTCAGTTATATCATTTTCCTTATCTGTAAGATGGAAATATGTGCCCAGTCCAGTTTTCAGTTGTAGGTGAAATGTATACAAAGGATCTATCTATCTAGTGCCTCATGTTCTAATAGCCACTCAATGAATGGTAACAATTGTTACATTTGAAATTTATTTTCTACTTATTATAAATGTGCATATTTTAGTAACAGTGTATAGCTCTATTACTATTTAAAGGATGTATAATAATAGCATAGAGAAAGGTCCATGGTGAAAAGCTGACAATATTTTGATGTGGTCATCAGATTGCAAAGTATAGGCCTCTTAGTTTACTAGTTATTTATTTAGGAAGTTGGATTTGGGGCTCTAAGAACTGATTTAACCTCAAGAGATACTGATACATAAACTGGAATAGCAATTTATTAATAAGTCATTAGAGATGCATTCTCTTCCATAGGAAAAAAATGCTGGGGTGGGAGCCAAATTGCAATGAGAATGTTACTTGATGAGTAAGTGTAATTGACTGAATGTCTGGTGCTGCAGGGGTCTCATGCGTTGATTTTCACCTGCCACTTGTGTATGTCAAGGCCCCAGTCCCCTAGAGAATGCTAGAGGCACTGCCTCACCACTGCTCATAAATACCTTGTTTTAACTTAACGTAGTTACCTGCTCATAAGTCCCTTGTTTTAACTTAACATAGTTACCTGCTTTTGTGTAGCATATTCTTTAAGGAGGAATAAAACACTCGAGGAGACTATTCTTAGGCATTCATCTGTAATTCCTGCTTCAGTGTATGGCCTCACCTTGTTTGGATTTGGGAGGCTTAGGTAGAGTCCCAAGTATTTTTAAATTTAACCTTGCGCCCTGGCTGGTGGGGCTCAGTGGGTTGGTGCATCATCTCGTAAACCGAAGGGTTGTGAGTTGATTCCCAGCCAGGCACATGCCCGAGTTGCAGGGTCGGTCCTGGTCAGGTCATGTGTGAGAGGTGGCCCATAGCTCTCACATTGATGCTTCTCTCCTTTCCTTTCTCCCTAAAACCAATAAGCATGTCCTTGGGTGAGGATAAATAACCAACCAAACAAATAAATAAATTTAACCTTGTATTAAGAAAAAATTTAAGCATACAAAAACCTAGAGAGAATTGTGTGATTAACTCCTATGTATCTATCACCCTAACTCCTATGTATCTATCACCCAGCTTCAGCAGTTATTTACATATGACGCATGTTGTTTCATCTTTTCTGCCTGTCCCTCTCCAGATTTTTTAAAGCCAATTCTAGAAATCGTATAATTTTACCTGCAAATATTAATTACATATCACTAATAAATAAGGACTTAAAAAAATCATATGTACAATACCATTATATACAAAATGAAACCCCTAGTAATTCCTTAATACTGAATCAATGATCAGAGTTCCCCAATCACCTTATTATTGTCTTTTTTATCATTGGATTGTTCAAGTCAGCTTCCAGACAGGTCTACACATTGCATTGGGTTGATGTTTCTTGAGATTCTTAATCTGTAAAAGCTTCCCCTCCTTTTCTTGCTGTTTTTCAAATAAGTCATCTAGAATTTTTCACATTGTGGATTTGGCAGGCTGTATTCTCATGGTGTCATTTAACATGCTCCTCTGTTCTCCTATTTCCAGTAAACCTGTAGCTAGATCTAGGCTTGATTGAATGTTTAGGTTTAAATTCTTCCCCCATCCCCCAACGAGAAAATGTCATAGGTGGTGTGATACATTTTCTGTTTGTAGCATTACACTAGAAGGCACATAGCAATGTATTGTCATTTCTCTTTTTGTATGTTAAAGTTGATCATGGGGCTCAGTGTTACCAGCTTGATCCATCTGTTATATTCTTTCAATGAAACCATTATATTTTAGTTATTACTGATTTTATTATTGAGGAATACCTAGCTGTCAACCATAATTGCTTTTCTTTACATGTGGCCAGAATGATATTTTAAATGTAAATTAGATCACAAACTATCCTGCTTAAAAGGCAGTGTCCCATTACTCATAAACTATACCTAAACTTCCTACCATGGTCTATAAAAACCTGCATAACCTGGGCTTCATCTAGCTTTCTATACCTCATAATATTCCATTTTGTTTTTTGAGAGGAAGTATGACATTATTCATGGCATGAGCTCTTGAACTAAACTGCCTGAGTGCCATTTGACTGTTCCATACCTCCGTCTTCCCATATTTAAAGTCAGTGTTTTAAGAATACCCACAGGATTGTAATAACAAATAATAGATGCAAATCCCTTAGGACAATTCTTTTATAACAAGAAATACCAGATGTGAGCTGTTGGTGCTGGTGTTAGTGTTGTCATTTTTTATCTCTGTGTTCCAGCCACACTGTACTTTTCAGTTTCTGGAACTGCCAAGATCCTGCCAGCCTCGAGATTTTTGTACATTGTTCTGATTATGTCTTTCTACATAAAAAAAAAAATCACCCAAAATTTAGTGGTTTAAAGCAACAGCAATCATTTAGCTCATGAGTTTGCTGCTTGGGCAGAGCTTGATGGTAATGGCTCATTTCTACTCTACATGGCATTAGCTGGAGCAGCTTAATGGGGGGCTGCAGGATCTGCTTTGAAATGGGTTATTCCTATGGTTGGCAAGATAATGTTGGCTCTTAACTGAACAGTCAGCCAGGGCTGGGGTCTTGGTGCTTCCCCACAGACTGCTTGGCTTTCCACACAACATGGTGATCGGGTTCTAAGAGTGAGTGCCTAAGTGAACCAAGCTGAGGCTGAATGATCTGTTAAAACCCAGACTCAAAAATCAGACAGCATTGTCTGATTCTGAAATACTACTATAAACACTAAAGAGTGATTCTCACACTTTAGCTAACTGTCCAGTCTAAATTATATTTCTCTTCCTCCATTTCCATTGTGCACTCTCTTGCTCTAGCACTTGATTTTCCTTGGCAACACTGATCACAATTTGTAATCCTCTCTTTAAAAGTCTCTGAAGGCTAGGGCCTGTATATATCTAGTACCTTGTATAGAACCTGTTGAAATGTTAAAATATTGTTATTTGTAACCTACAAGTATAAACACCATATATCACATTTTTAGTAAGGAAAGCATATTCCAAACTTTGTGGGAAGAAAGGAACAGAGATAAACACCAGGAGTCAGTCCTTTAACTCCTCGTATTTCACGCCCTACCACGCTTAGGGTGAGGATGGGGGAGGGGGGGAAAGGAGTAACATATGTGTCAATTTCATGGGTAAGAGGAGGTGGGGAGGAATAAGCAGTTGAAATAGCTGAATTCCTACTTATTTTTTCTATACTTTTGACACCCGAAACCACAGATTCATTTTCTATTTCTCTATATTTTTCTAGTATCCAGCTCATGGCAAGAGGGTTATAACTGGTCTGACAAAGAAGCATGATAGCCTAAGAAAATACTCAGTACTCTCAGAGAGCAGCCAAATTGATGTACTTTAATCAAGGAATGCTAACTAGATCCTCATTAAAACCAGGATTCTTCTTTTGGCACAGATCTAACAAGATTGGTCAGGAGGATAAAAGAATAGGCTTTTGGAAGTTGGGTACAGATAACAGCAAGAAGACTAGCTATTGATATTTCTCCTATTGTAGCCTGAAAATAATAACATGGGGTAGAAGTTTCCACAAATGATAAAGGTGGGAATTACTTTATAAATACTGCCTGCTACCTAGCTGGGTATTGGAGACACAGGGTGAACAAAAGCACATAGCTCCTGGCCTCATGGAGCTTTCAGTCTGGGGTTAGGAGCAGACCTTATACTTAGTATTTCTATCTTCTTTCTTTTAACCCATATGCACCTTTATATTTTAATGATGCTTACAATGACTTTCTTGCAAGCATCGTATAGTTGGATGTTGTTATATAGCTAGTCTGATAATCTCTGCCTTTTGATTGGAGTATTTGGACCATATACACTTAATATGATATTAATATGATTGGGTTTAAGTCTTCTTGAGACTGTGTTTAAGATTTTCTCTTTATTGTTGGTTTATAGCAATTTAATTGTGATGTCCATTGGATTTGTTAAGCTTCTTGAGAATTATTTCAACTATAATTTCTTCAGATATATTTTTTTCATTTCTCCTATTTTTGAGGACTTCAGTTACATGTGTATTAGGCTACTTAAACTTATTCCATAATAATCACATTGGTACTCTTTATTTTTTAAGTTTTAAAATCTGTGCTTTATTTTGAATAGTTTCTATTCATATATCTTCAAGTTAGCTAGTTTACTTTCCTTCCACATTGTCTAATTTGCTGTTAATTCCATCCAGTTTTTTTTTTTTTTTCATCTCTAGAAAATTGATTTGGGGCTTTTATGTATCTTAAAGTTTCACCTTAATATGCTTTTGCTTTCCTCTACCTTCTTAAACATTATGGACTATAGTTATACTAACTATCTTAATGTTTTTGTCTACTAGTCCTATCTGTGTCACTTTTGGGTCTCTTTCTGTTGATTGATTTTTCTGCTCAGTATGGGTTGTATTTTACTTCTCTGAATGTAGCTATTTAGAATTTTAGTTTATTGAGTGCTGAATATTTTTATGTTCTTCTAAATATTCTTGGAGAAGGGTCTAATGGAAGAAGTAGGACATTTTCTAATATACATATGGAGGTCGTCGGCAGCCGTCCGTCTCGAGAGACGATGGTGTAGCTTCTTGAGTCTATCTGCATCGCCGAGAATGGCTGTGCAGTCCGACTCGGGAGTGACACGGTATCTGTCTCCTCCCGTGTTGAATCGACATCTTGCGATGACGCTGGAGTGTCCTCTCCAGTGAAGCTGAAGCTACAGAGCCTGGGCAGGGTGATATGGAGGGTCTGCTGTTGCCCATGCAGCAGACCCCCCCCTCTCTTCGCAGCTGAAGGGTCCAAGGGAAAGACGGAGTCAATACAGCTTGACTTCAGGTGCGCCGCAGGAGTTGCCGGTGATGACTACAACGTCAAACCGCCTTAGGGACTCCGACTCCGGATTTTCTGTCGGGGTTTACTCCCCTAGCCTTTCCCCTGAAGAGGTATGCCGCAAGGCAGCGGAGGTTTTTTGGAGTCAGAGTTTTCCTTCTCTGATGTGCCCTGACTGGAAGATCGAACCAGCGACACTTAGCTCGCAGGCCGACGCTCAATCCACTGAGCCAAACCAGCCAGGGGACATATGGAGGTAATACACTGTATAGTTATAATGCTTGTCTCAGAGGGAGTGAGGAAATAGAATGTATTTTGTTAGCATGACAATTAAAAAGATTTATAACTTACAAGATTTTAAATTGGACCCTGGGTTCTTCAGAAATAAAGAAAAAAAATATGTCTAGTTTTTATTCCAGACACCATTCTCTTCTTTGAGAATAGTGAAAAGTCTAGGCTTTGGAGTTAGTCTTGGATGCCATCATCGTCATCGGCAGCCGTCCATCTCGAGAGACGATGGCGTAGCTTCTTGAGAGTCTATCTGCACCGCCGAGAATGGCTGTGCAGTCCAACTCGGGAGTGACAATCCCTGCCGCACTTGTTACAGGTGAAGGCAGATGGCTGTTGTTGCTGCTGTTGACGCTGCTTCCGCCTCCATCTTTTCTGGACCGCCTCCTCGTTGCGCGCAGCCTCTGCGCGTGACGTACCTTGTCTGACCGTGAGCCTCCAGGCTAGGCGGTCGTCTGCTTGAACTTCCCATGTGTTGAGATTGATGGAGCACTGTGTCATGTCCTTTTTGCAGATGTCTTTGAACCGCAGTTTCAACTTTCTGCAGATGTCTTTGAACCGCAGTCTTGGATGCAAATCTCAGAAATCCCAGTAGTAGGTGTGACCTTCAGCCATTTATTTTAACTACCTCCTCCTGTAAAAAGTTTTTTTTTTAAACTATTTTTTATCTTTTAGGATTGTTTTGAGGTGGAAATGAGGATATATATATAAAATATTTAAATGCATTAGGAGTTCAACAAAATATTAGTTTTTTTCTCCACTTTTCCCCTACCTTCAAGGATGTCATTTTTCAGCATTGCTATTTCAGGATCACATGTTGGTTTGATGTTTGGTGAAGTGGGGAGAAAAATAGAGTCACTACTCAACTACTCTTGTTACTATTTAACAATTATTGTAACATTTAATTTATTTAAAAAGTTTTTAGGAATTGGATGTTTACTAGAAAATTAACTTATTTTAGATTTTTAGACATTTGCTACCTATATTAATAAGAAATAAATTCTCATTAACAAGAACCTATTTTTCTTAGATTTCTCTAGTGTATATTCTCAATTCTTGGAATTTAACTATATTTAGTGGAAGTCATCTGGGAAGAGAAAAAGATTTAAAGGCTAATATAATTGAAAATACAATACTAATTTTAAGTGTAATTACATGTTGGTATATTTTTAAACATCTTGTAGTTTATCTGAAGTGGATAGGGCTTTAAATGGGAGGAGGGACCAAGATAATGTCACTTGGCAGTTATTTAATAAATAGCAAGCCAGGTTCTTTGAGCATTAAAGATGTTACATAAATACTCATATATATATTGAGTGGGTTTGCTTGTTCTTTACAATGAATTTCTGTATATCCCTGATCTTTTAAATGTAGCTATCAGTTAAAGTACCCAAGGTAAATAAGTACTATAATTTCTTTTAATAACTAGTACTGTGACTTAAAGAAACAACCGAGATAGATAAAAATTTCTCTTTAAGGGTTGGCATATAAGGAATATAAGTGGTATTGTTACTATTTATAGTTTTATAATTTAATAATCTTAAATTCCAAATGGAAAACATTTTAATTTATTTGATATTTTCTTTAGATATACCAATTAAATACTTGATGTTGTGAAAGTACTTAAATTTTTACATTACAGTTGAAATACAATATTATATTAGTTTCAGGTGTACAGCATAGTGGTTAGACATTTATATAACTTACGAACTGATCCCCTCTATAAGGCCTGCACCCACCTAACAACCCACATAGTTATTATAATACTATTGACTTATTCCCTATGCTGTGCTTTACATCCCTGTAACTGTTTTGTAACTGCCAATTTGTACTTCTTAATCCCTTTACCTTTTTCACTGGAAATATTTTTAATGCTCAGTTATTGCGATGCAAACAATGGTTTTCTAAATTAATCTTTCATTTGAATGTGTACTTAACCAATCAAGAGACAAGGAATTCAAATCATACAATTTTTAAAAATCCTTCCAGAAAACACATTTTGTAGTTGGTGGTGTCACATTTTATGTCTGTATACTTTTGTCATAACAATATCACAATTTTGTATTTTCTATATAGTTTAAAAAAACATACATCTGTGATGTGTTTGGTTCATCACTAGATGGAGTTCTTGCAGTACAACAGTGTGTTGGGTAGCCATTAGTAGAATAATCTTTGCTTTCCTCAAAGTAGCATGTGTTTAAAGAAGAAAAAGAACATTTTAAATGTATGAGCAATCAGCTGTTAAACACGTAACATGGTAATAGGAATACATAGTTGGTAATATGCAGTCACAATCTTTGCATTGGTTCCGGGATACTCTAGTAGAATTACAGTTTATATTATTAATTTGTACAGCACAATTCTTCTGAAGAAAGTCTAGTGCTTGAGCGCCAACTTCTCTGAAGACATGTTATGTTGCCTCACAATGGCAATTAAAAATTTCAGGCACTACATCTGAAGTGACATGGTCGTTATAGTGTCTATCCACTCCTTGTCTTATCCTTGCTCATGTCCTTTTGGCCTTAACAAGTATTGTCCAGCTTCTTTTGCATCTTCGAAACCAAAACCAAGCTGAAGATACACTGTACTGTGTTTTTTGCTTTACTTCCTGTGTCTTTACATCTAGCGAAGGAGGGTATTTTCTCCAGAAGTGAACATTTCTTCAGCACTTGCAGTCCTGAAGTTAGGCGAGTTTGGATTTGCCATTCTCTCATACTTTCCCTTTATTCCTTTTTGTAAATAAGGAACACTTTCATACCATGTGCTCTTAAGTGGTTGAGTTCCAAAGCTATTAAAAATTGCCTCCCATTCTGTAGTTCTTCGGCAATTTCAAAAGTGGCGCCTGAAACATTCTTTTCTCAGTGTTAATTGTGATGTAAGTGTAGTTTCCTCCACAATTCCATATAAGAAAACCTTTCATTACCTGTACAAGGTTAAAGACAAGTACTAGTTCCCTATTTCATCCCTTCATCTAGCCTCTTCCCCAGGGTCAACTGCTTTTACAAATTCCAGTTTTTATTTCTCTTGATGGTTGCCTCCATATTTCTTATATGCTCTTACACTGCTATTTCTTGATGAGAAGTTTGGATGTTAAATCCCTACCCCAGAAAGTTAATTAATAATAAACTTTTACCATTTCCACATTTCTTCCTTTCTCCCATCTCAGTACAGTTAGTCTTATAAATTTTTCATTGATTACCATTTTAAATGGGTCCCCCAAAATCCAACTGCAAGGTTGTGTTAGGATGTTAATGAATGCCTAGTGTGTAGCTAGCCTGCCAGGAGTTCTGGAAGAGACCAATCACATTTTATTTGGGGGCACATTATTTCAGACTTTATTATATATAAACCTCTTCAATTATTATTTGTGTAATTTTAAAATGACAACTCCCTGGAACAATTAGAAAACTCGTTTTTACCACATAAGAATTTGATTTAGTGACATAGTCAAGGAACCAGATTCTTAGCCTCTCCATCTGCTATTCTTAGCAAACAATGTTGGCTTTGTTCTCATGTTAGCTGCCCTCACAATACTAAGATGACTTCTTTAGGTCCACGTGTCACTCCAAATACGACATTATTTAAGAAAACATCCCTTATGTGTGTATCTCTTTGAGAGTGTACCCAGAAGCTTCCAGCAAACTTTCTCTGGTTATCTCACTGATCAGAATTGTTTCAGAGGTCCATTCCTAAACCAAATCTCTGGCAAGGTAAAAGGGGTTGTTACAATGATCTTAGTGACGCACAGTCTTACGGAGGAGGATGAAGCATCAGAACAATATCTGAGGTGTGTTGGGAGGGAACAGGGAGACAACACTATCTGTGACAGTGTCAAACGCTTACTGGAAAATATCCACCTTGTTTCCTACACTTTTTCCAGGCTGTTTTTTTGTTTGTTTGTTTGTTTTTCAGTTAAGTAGAAAGCCAGGGAAATATTTGAAGCCGTAACCTTTATAGCCCCTTTGCTACAATATGTGATTGTTCTTACATATCTGAAAAGGATATTCGTGAGCTAGGTATTAAAAGAAGACTAGGAAATATATAATTTACCTTTCTTCCCCTGAGCTTGGTTGTATTTATTGGACCCACACCTTTGTACTTCCTTGGAACAAAATGTATTGAATAATCACTTAATGTTTGCAAAAACATAGATTATAGTAGTAATTTTTAAAAGCATTATGATTTTTTTAAAAAAGCTATGCTAATGACGAATGTTAACTTTGTGCTTTTTTTTCTAAATCTAGAACTTATATATCTCTTGGCAAGTAGTTTTTTGTTTTGCTTCAGTTTTTTATCATCCTCATTTCTTCCTCGTTACACATTTGCCAGAGAATTAAATATATTGTAACTCTTTATGTGAACTCTAATGAGTTTGAATAAAACAAAATTCTGATTTTACTACATTTTTCTCTGGGTCATCTATACTTAACATGCCTCCAGTTTTCCATATCTAGATCCCATCTCTGTATATAGTACTTTCACAGAGTATTAGCCCAAGATAAGGAAGTTTTAAATTAATCTTATACCAGCTTTCTAGAATTATTGTATGTAGCAACTAGAAAATATTCTACTAAGCTTTTCTTATAACAGTAAAGTTGTTTGAACTACTCATTGTCCTGATTATTGGTACAAGAAATTACGGAGTAGATGATTCTTCAGCCTTAATGTGTTTGTGTGTGTGTGCTGTGTTTAGTTTCATTTCTTTTTTTCTAAGTTAATTTAAAGCATTTTATACCAATATCTATTTGCTTTTAAAATTGATTTTTGGAAAAATGTTTAATTTCTTAGAAGAGTTACTTTGAGTGTTATTATCTATTTAAAAAATTATACTGTAATCATTACTAAATAAGGCCTTAATTTTGTATCATGTCTTTTATTTTCTAGTGACAATTAGTGATGTCAGCAAAGGTGATAAAATATCCAGACCAGCTTACTGTGAAACATATTTACCTCAGATTTTATCTTTTGATTCTCATTCAGTGGTTATAAGCCCTTTGAGATGTTAATGTGTTACATGAAAAAGAATTCTGGGGTCAGATAATTTTGCCACATGTTGATGACTTTCTGTCACTTTTCAGGGAGTGGCATAAAATAGATCACTTTCTTTCCAAAGAGATTTTTTAAATGAGAAAAGGTGTTATGGAAGTTTCCAGAAATAAAACTGGGAAGAGCCAGGTGCCCTACAGAGAAGGCCTCCCTTTCACAGCAGCTCTCCAAGGACCGAAGCGGATCATAGGAGGCGTGTGACGCACGGTCCGTTATTTTTTACCAGGAGAGTCAATTTGTCAAGGACCCAGATTAGTCTTGCCTGTTTTCTAATGTCTCTTTTTTCCATCCTTTTCTTTCTTTTCTTTAAAATTAAGAGTTTTAAATTTAAATACTAAATAATACCAGTTAAAGTTTTCTTTAGGACCTTAGCCTGTTTTAGGAAAGAAGGCTGTTGTGTTATTTTGGCTTAAAAAAAGAAAATGCCTGGTCACTACTGTTTTCAAAAGAAATCTTACTCAGAACTTAGAGAATTTTGCATTATAATGCTTCTGTTTTATACAGATAATCTCATACTTGTTTTTCAGACTGTAAAACAATCTGTGATGACAGTATTTTAAATAACATGCATTTTAATGGTTTTGGTTCTTGAGATTATAGTTTTAAAAATTTCTATTGTACATCTTTAAGGCCCTAGTTCATCTTAGAGAAAGATACTGTTGTGGTGAGATACTTTGTTTTCCATATACTTTTCAATGTAGTAGAGACTGTATTATTGTAAACTTTCTCAGTAAGTTATATACCTATTACCAGAATAAAGTAGTTTTAAATGAGCAAAAACTTTTAACCTAGTGAGGATCAAATAGAATATTTGTATTTTAACAAGAACACAGTCAATTTTCATTATTCACAAAAATTTTCTTATTTATTTTTATTGTTATTCTGCTACAGTTGTCCCAGTTTCCCCCCAACCCCCGTTTGTCCTCCTCCACCCACTTATGTTCTTATAAAGGCGCCACGAACACTGTGTTAACAAATTTTTAACCATTGCTCCGATGAGGAATATAGGGTTAGGTTCCTGCGAGCCTCTGGTCAAATTTTCTTCAACCAATTAGTATATAAGCTTGTTTTATGTGTATTTCTGTTCGAAGATATTTTATTTAATATATATTGTTGATTAATTGCCATTGAACTCTTGGCCAACAGTACTGTAACTCATGCCTGAACAAAGCTTATATAACATATGTTTACTCCATAAGGCACGTCACAGCCTTCTTGCCCCTGGAACAGAAAGCACTTCAGCACTATGCTTGGGGGCCATTTTAAACAGGGAAAGCACCAACAAAAAGCAAAAAAAAAAAAAATGCAAAATACCTGGCGCTAAATAGATTGCAGAAAAGGCACTTGGTTATAATATGAGAGCTGAAACGAAAAGGCCGAGTGTTGTCTTCCTCAACCACAGATGGAAACATGCACTTAATATGACACACATTTTTCCATTACAAAACGAAAAACGTAGCTCATATATTGCTTTTGGAGTTAAAAATACATTTTATTGAGCAGGCAAATTTGCAGTTACAGAATCTTAGAATAATGAGGATTGACTGTAATTGTTTTGAAGAAGCTTATGATTGAATAGTTAGAATATTCAAATTTTAAAGCAAGTTTTTCTTTTGGGAAATCTTGGGTTAAGTGGAGTCCTCCTCACAGTTTTCATGTTCTCTTGTCCAGTGGAATAAAATTGGCCGCTTTCAGTCTGTTGTTTTATTTTCTCCCCCACAGGGAACAACCCATCTTCAGCACCCGTGCTCATGTCTTCCAGATTGACCCAAACACAAAGAAGAACTGGGTACCCACCAGCAAGCATGCAGTTACTGTGTCTTATTTTTATGACAGCACAAGAAATGTGTATAGGATAATCAGTTTAGATGGCTCAAAGGTAAGTTGCATTTACTTTAATTTTGCTATTTTGCTTTATAAAGTATGGCATTTCAGTTTTAGAGCAGTTTTATCTTCATTAAAACATTTCCTTTTGAGTTTTTACAACTTTAAAATAAAACAAAACTGATCATTTGGGAGGTAACAACATTTTTTTGTTTACTAAATTATTTGGATTAACCACCATATTTATATTGTTACATGTCAAAACATTCTGCAAATTTGAGGTCCATTTATTTGATAAATATTCATTGCATATCTGTTATATGTCAGGCATTAGGCTAGGTGCTAGGACTATAGTGATAAGCAAAGTGGACAGTTTCTACTCTTGGAGCATGCAATCAAGTGAGGAACTAGAATTCTTTACATATAAACTTCTGTAGACCAGTATGCAGTTCAAAACCCCTAAATCATATGAAATTTGTTAATATCAATATTAAAGCTTATTTTGAGTGTCCCTTATTCTGAAGAGAAGGATATAGATAGGACCTATGTTTTTATTTTTAGGAGAGGCAGATAGTCTAATATTTAAGAGCATGGACTCTCTGGATTCACATCTCAGCTCTACCATCTACTAAGTTTTTGACTGGACAGGTTACTTCTCTGTGCTTCATTGTTCTCACCTTAGTCCTGGTAGTTGTAAGGATTAAGTTAGTATATCTGCAAAAACACTTAGATCAGTGCTAATAGATAGTATACCTTTCAAAAGGGGAAGAAATTCCACTTTTTCATTAGTGAATTTTGAACAACACATGCAGATAAAGGAATATCAAACATCAGATTCTGGATGTGAAGTGTGTAGAAAAACAAGGGCTCTGCTCTTTTCCTTTAAGCTTTTGTGCAGCCGTGAGGCCTTTCTATTCCCAGAAATTTTAGTAGTTCAGTGTCGGGGTTCAGAGCACAGACTGCATAGTAGGCCTCTCTGGTTTGAATTTTTGCTCTGCTACTTAGTAGCCATGTGACCTAGAGCAAGATATTTAATGTCTTAGTGCCTCAGTTTTCTTATCTGTGAAAAGGAACTAATAAATTACCTATGCCATTACATCATGGGGTTGTTGTGAAGATCGAATAAATTAATTTAGACAAAAGCACTTCAAGGGTATATGGTAATCACAATACAAACACATACTGTTATTGTTATCATTATTAATACTATTAGGTTATTAATTATGTATTACTTAGTGGTACATAGTGGTACATTTAATTTAATACTCAACTCTCAGTCTTTTCTGTGTGCTCATTTCTTACCTCTTTAACTAGATTATAGGACCCCAGGGGCTCTTGGTACTGGTCTTGTACATAAGTGACTAATATGTATTTACTTGAATAATTAATCCTATTTTCATTTTTATTTGCGGGATCTGAAAGACTTGGGAAATAGTTAATTTCTGAGGTTTTTTAATAAAGAATAATTTTTTGTACTTTGTAACTATTTAGAGAAATTAACAGACATTAATTATTAATTCAGACTCTAGATTGCTTAATTTATTTCTTTTCTCTGATTCAGACTTTCAGTTTTCTATAAACTGTGTTTCTTTCTTGTTCCAAACCACAGATAAAACATCACTTTATTGCACAGGAGAGTTAATTGGTTTATAAAAATAAAGCTCAACTGAAGTAGTCCCATGTGATTAAACAATCCTCATGTATTCTTCCCTCTGAAGAAATATGAACTATTGCTTCTGGCATTTCCATTTTTTAATATACTTTGCAGCTTGTAATTATTAGGCTCTTAAGTAACTCTTGTGAAAAAATTTTTGTTTGGTTTCTTTTAATAAAATCTACCCTCTATAGCAATTACATTTTTCTATCACATTTTCCATTTTCTAGTTACTTTTCTAAGCTGATGCTGTTAACTACTGCAGTTCCCTGCAGGAATTGTTTTCTTAATAAGCAGTAGTGGTTTATTTGGTGCAGCTAAATGAGTTTTTTTCTTCTTAACCACTCACTTTCTCTTCTATTTCTGCACTACATGATTAGTGGAAGAGGCCTTACATACCCCTGACTAGAAAATGTGCATTTGTTCTCACTTAATACCTTTACTGAGCATATAAAGCTTGCCTGAAGTTTTTCTCATCATCCTGTGACATCACCTTGGCCAAGGGCCAGGATCAGGGCACTACATGATCTGTAATGACATAACATTTATACCTCTTTCCTGGAAAGGACAAGAACTTTGGGATTGAGAGACGTGTTTATTTTATAGTACTAAAATTTTTCTTTTAAGTGGATTCATTGTAGCAGTCTGTTCAAGTAAGCCTAATAAATAATCTTTTGAAGGAAAGGTTCAAATGGGGATTAAAATGAAAGTCTTAAAAGCAGAAAGAAGTTCATCTGAAATAGTTAAAACTGAAGGTCAGTGACCTACAGCACATAGTTCTGTTTTCTTATATGTCTGTAAAACCTACTGCTACCTCACTTTTTGAGTTATTAGGGTCACATGTTAAATAAAATACCCTTCTTTTCTTGAAAACACTTAGATCCCAGCTCAAATGTGCCTTCCTCATGGAATACTCAAGGACCGTCTGATCTAAAGTAGTGGCTGGCAGCCCTTGTCTTCTAGCCTTTCAGTGTCTATCACATCCTGGTCTTACTGTCTTTATATAAGCAGTTACTGTTCTCTGAAATGACTTGTTCATTTTCTGAGTCATCTTGCTCTAGTGTGTGAGCCACAATTACATTGCCTCACTGTATCTCAAGTTTATAGAATTGTGCTTGACATTAAATAGGTACTCAAGAAAATAGTTGAATAACCAAATGATTCCTTACCATCTGTTAATACAGTAGTCCCCCTGTGTCTACAGGGGATATTTCCAAGACCATCTGTGGATGCCTGAAACCACAGATAGTATTGATTTTTTTTCCTGTACAAACATACACTTTACGGCTTCTCTTTGGCATATTCAAATTGCGAGCATCACTACTCTTGTGCTTTGGGGCCGTTATTAAGTAAAATAAAGGTTACTTGAACACAAGCACTGCTACCTGATAACGTAGAAGGTACTATATGTCTAATGGGCAGAGCACATATTGAGTGGCTAATGCCGGACAAAGGGATGATTCATGTTCAAGACAGGACTGCAAGATTTCATCAAACTGCTCAGGATAGCATGCAATTTAAACTTAAGAATTGTTTATTTCTGAAGCTTTCCATTTAATATTTTCAAACTTCTGTTGATCACAGGTAACTGAAACTGCAGAAAGGAAAACTGTGGGTATAGACAACTACTGTGTATTCTTTTCTATTTGGTCTTTGCATTTGATGACGTCCTCACAAGTTAGTGTAGTTATTAGCCACATTTTGCAAGCTCTAAAATGACATGCTAGCAAAAGCAGCTTTTGAGTTGAAGAGTAAGGAGATATATGAGTATTTAAATTTTGTAAGAGTTAAAAAAAGCTTAGTTGAGGGTAATGGCTCTCATAACAGCAGATGATATCTACTGTCTGTGAGAGAAAGCAAGGGACCACTCTTCTACTGTCTTCTTTAGGAGGCAGGTGTCATACATTCATTATGATAATGTCATCAGTACCTGCATAACTCATAAATATTTACATTATACTTTTGTTCACATGTAAACATTTAGCTTTGTTCTAAAAATGCTTGATTTTCACTCCACATTTAATAGTTCACCAAAAATTACTTATAGTTTTAATAACATTTTTATTATTATTGGAATCAACTTTGTAATTGTGCTTTTGGAGGGTATTAGACTACTTAAATAAAATGGATTCTATGCTTTTATAGTACTGACAGAGGGAATGAACTTAAGTTAATATGTTATAATAATAGTTGAAATCTATCTTAATGATCACCAGAGTTAATATTTAATAACATAGTTTTCTAAGAAGCTGTGTGTTAAACAGAAAATCATGAATTTATACAACTTTATGAGAAAAGAAATAAAGTATATATTTATGGATTTTTCCCTTGAGTAAAGGAAAAAGTACTAAACCATTGAAAATCTTTTCTGTATCATAATATAATTCAGGTAAGTCAACTTTTGGGAAATAGTACAAATAGAAAATTTGTTCTATTGATGTATTCATTATTGAAAGATATTTTTGGAGGGTGGGACCTTACTTTTAAAGAAACAACTATAACAACTTACTTGCGCTTAATGACTAGTATCCAGTATTAATAGATGTTGAAAAAGCAAAAACAAAATTAATAGATGTTTATCCTAAATGTTCAAAGGGAAGAAACTGTTGACATTAAAAGCTCTTTAAAATTTCTTACATCATAAGGAGACTTATTTTGTTAAGTATTGAAAATTTTGCTACAATGCCATTATATTTATAATTCTAGTAGTTACCTTATTTCCATGTGTGACTTGCAATAATATAAACTATTTCTATAACTATATATTTAATGTTATAACTCGTTAAGAATCCTATGTTTTTATGTAACTAAACAGTCCTGTGTTTAAATGTCTGTTTGCTAATTTGGGGCAGGTTATTCATACTTGTTTTATTTTTCAGGCAATAATTAATAGCACTATCACCCCAAATATGACATTTACTAAAACATCTCAGAAGTTTGGCCAGTGGGCTGATAGCCGGGCAAACACTGTTTATGGACTGGGCTTCTCCTCTGAGCATCATCTTTCAAAAGTAAGTTAATTTATAAGATCTAAGTGGAAATCTTTATCTTTCCATCAGATGTCTTAAATATATAGTAGCAAATGGAGAGTAGAAAATACAGGAGAAATCTGTTTAATATTCTTAGAACTATAGTGACTTTAGAGCAGGAAGGAGTCATTGGATTCTCCTGTCAATTGGAAAATTTATTGCACACATTAAAAATCGTCACTACTGATTGAGAAGGATTTGCATGGTTAACTGTGTATATGATATGAAATAAAAGATGGGAATTGACACTTCAGAACGGACTTTGTTCAGGGTTTTATACCCTTAGTTGGAGATGGTCTGCAAAATAGGTAGATACCAAGCTCTTCTGAATTGTGTAAACTCAGGCTGATAATGATAAAGATTTCAGCTGTTTAACATGGCAGTAAACACATATAAATTACTGTGTTTAGGAAAAATTGTGCATTTTCTGGGTGAGAATTACTCTCAGCTCCCTGATGCAATCTAGAGACCCAGTAGATACTACGAGGAGTTCTTGGAACATACTGGCCAAGTGAATTACCATGGCCAGAAAAGCCAGTGAAATACGGAACATCACCAGGTTAAATATTAGAAGTAAAACTGTTGTCGTCCCTGTAAGCAAAAGCCATGCAGTATGCATACCAGCAGCACCCTGAGTTCTGTGTTCTGTGAATGTCATGTGGAAAGAGTACATAAGGAAAAAAAGGAAACAATCTGAGGATGCTAAGGTGATAAAGGAAATGAATATTACTCATTTTTCCTCTTTAAATTTCATGCTTACCAGACCCAAAGATTTATGCTTAAAACCTCTCTGAAGCATTCAGTTAAAAGGTTAATTCTACATTTGAAACACTTTGTACATGTGTTTTGGTATACACAGACATTAAATAGTTGGAATCATTCAGATCTTAAAAGACTTTTCTTCTTAAAAGTGTTACACTTCTGTGAATATTTAGTAACTGAAGTTATTATTAGGTAGTTCAGTGAATGTCGTAGAAAAAGGATGCAAGGAATAAGTATGAAATAAGCTACTCTGTTTCCTTTTGTTTTAGTTGTAAACATTCCTTAATACTGTTGTTTTCAAATGTTTTTATCTTCTTCGTATAAACTGTAGTTTAAAGCTCAATTTTAATACTATTTTAACTTTTGCCTTGGTAATTATAAGTCATTCTCTGTAGGGTAATTAAAACAGACAAGTGTTACCTGATTTGGTTTCTCTTACATCATCTAGTTCTCCAAATACATTTCTTGAACTGTGGTAAAGGTATGAGTTTTACATTCATAGTATTTCAACATAACAGGGATACTGGCATCTGGTTGGACTTTGGCCCTCCATAAAGAATTCCCTTAGGAAGTTGTACCTTTATTCTAATACTTTTGTTATTACTCAGAACCTTTTTAGAATTTTTCTTTTGGAATGATCTATTAAAGACTATAGGAAAAAAATTAAAACTATAATTATATTCCATTTCCTGAATTTGACAACAGAATAGCTAAATTGTGGATTAATACCTTAAATAAACTTGCATTAAATGGTTTTTGAGTCTAAGTAATCTTGACTATAAATTAAGTTTTTCATTGTATCTTTCAGGTTACTGAGAAAGTAGCTAATGTAATAATGGAATAGTTTGTTAAATTTTGTCAATTATACTGTCTCTTTTTATTTGATCTTTTTTTTTCTGGGAGTGATTTTATATTTCAAGAATTTTATTTTTCTTTCTTAAATTAACATATGCTTTTGACCAACCTACTGGTAGTAAATCCTAGTATTTGGCAGGCAGATTAACTATCAGGAAACAACCTATTCACTCTCAGAGCCCAGTCTAGTTTATTCATTCGCTAGATTTGGCTCCAAGAGCTTACAGATAGTCTTTTTAGAATGTTTTGGTCTAAAGATGACAAAATCATGATTTATTTTCCAAGCTCTCTTGAAGACTAATGTTGATGTTTTATAGACTATGGAGGAAGGACCCAAAGGAGTTTATAATATCTTACATAAGTGAAGCAAACATGTAAATTTTCTGGGATGTTTTATCATTAAAATGCATAAATGAATGCAAAGCATTGTAAGAGGGTGGAGAAGGCTCTGAAGGCAATTTTAGACAAAGGCATCTCCAAAGTAAGGGGGAGTAGCAATCTTAGGAGAAATGTGTGGTCTCCTATAGGTGATGTATGCAGAAAATTACAACTTATAGTGCTTACTGAGTTGTATTTTGTTATCATGGAAACCTAAGCCTTTAAAAATTAACAATAGCATAGACCTTTAAAAAGTTGAGAAGGGTTTTAAAATTAACTACTTGAGAATGCTAAATTAGTTTAAGAAAATCTTTGTGTACTACAGATTACATAAAAAGAAATTAATTATGCTTTTGTTTTTACTTTATTTCCACTAATATGAATAAGACCTTTTAAGATTTGTATTCAGATTTCTTTCTGTAAGGAGATACTCTGTTTAATTAGAGAAGTAGAGTGATACAGATTCAGTTCCCTGATCTAAAAGTTGTAGGTGGGGTGACAAGGTCTAAGGCAAGAAGGAAAAGTTGTAATGACAACTTTAATTTTGACCTCCTCCATCTTCTAAAGGTAGGTCAGAGTATCGAGAGCCTTTCCTACCAAAGCTTTTCTTCCCAAGATGGAAATGAAGTGAAGGTTGGCTTATGGGGTTAAAGGAGGGAACTGTCATTTCATATTTTTATTGCCAGTTCTATAGGTATTTTAAGTTGCATAGAGATTTTAGATTTTTTAATTTGGTTATTTTGTAACCCTAAGTTACTCTCTCTTAGAATAGTGGTAAACTACGCACTACTTCCAAAACATAGATAGTATTTGTGGCTGTGACCTTTATATATAGACTTCTATTAGTTCCTAAGAAATAGCATTTATGTATAGTAATTTTTAAATTGTTATCAATCTCAAAGACCTTTGTGGAGACATAATTATTCCTTCTGCTGCTGTACATCGGCTATTTAGGAATCTTTAGAAGTGAAGTTTTATTAATGCCAGTTAATGATAATAGTAAATGTTGCTGTTTGTGTTGTTGAAAATAAAATATCTTACATAATACAAGAGTTTATATTATAGTAAAAGTTAAAAACATGCTCCAAATACTGAGATGCTTAGAAGTTGAGAGTTAAGAGATTAAAGTTTCTTTGTGATAAACAAACATAGTAGGCCCATCTTTACTGATTCCACTCCTAACCTGTACTCTTCTACCTTGGTCTTAGTAAAGTGTATCTGAATAACCAAGGAGAGACATAGGTAAGCTAGCTGACACCAGATTCTAACTTAGTTCTATTGTGATGTTTTTGAATGAGATTTGTCAAAGTACTTCACAGTGTACAAATGTTTTGGTATTCAGTTTCTTTTTCTGCCATTTTCATATTACACTTGTAATTGATTTGAGGGGGTAGGTCAGTTATTGAGAAAATAAAAGAAAACTAAGGTAAAAGCGATCATTGTGACTTATTTTTGTTTGGTTAATCTATATAGTTTTTATACATTCAGTTTGCAGAAAAGTTTCAGGAATTTAAAGAAGCTGCTCGACTTGCAAAGGAGAAATCACAAGAAAAGATGGAACTTACCAGTACACCTTCACAGGTGGGTATTAAATTTCTATTCTTATTTATGAGCGTTGTTCATTTTAGATGGTATCCTTTATACCGGAGTTAAGAAAATAGTGGCAAAATTAAGGTGATTGTCAAAGTGGACAAAGAAGTGTACTGTTCAGTTAATCTGTACTAGCGGAGAAAGAAAGTTTTTTGTCTTATATGCCTACTAGAATCTGGGTCAGGTGGGAGGGATTAGCTTAGTAATTAAAACTCAGATTTTTAAAAAAATGTGCATACAACTTAAAAACAATCGTACATATAGAACATAGATTGGCCTATTGTGTTATACTGTGTGTTTAGTGATGGTCACTGAGGTGTAGCTACTAGAAGAGACACAGGAGAGGCTCAGGAAAACAAAAGCTTATTATACTCACAGGTTCTAGATAGAAGAGGCCCACAGGGAAGGCTCAGGGTGGTCAGGAGGCAGAAAGCAAGAACACAGGGAAAGCTGAGGGTAGAGCTTGTACTCAGGTTTCCATGGGAATGGCAGGGCAGGGTATCAGTTTAGGACTTGCTACTTTGAATAATTTCTGTGGGCTCTGAACTATCAGCTGGCCCATAGTGCTTGGTACCTGACCCTGGGATGACTGAGGCAGTGGAATATTGTCACCTGGGGTGCATAGGCCAGATAGAGGAGGTATAGGTCTGGATTCATTAATTTTACATCATAGGCGTGCTCCCACTCTAGTCTGTTGCTATCTCTAAGAATTGGCAGACAGAAAGGTTTTTTAAGATGTCAAAACATCGTAATAGGCAGAGAATACATAAAAATTTAACAGTACAGTTTGTTCTACTTGATTTTAAAGTGTACTTAAATCTGATAGTTGGAACATCTTACTTTATGCTCAGCACTAAGACCCAAAGGTTATAGGTTTTATACAAGTATTACTTTTTTCTTTGATAAATGAGTTAATAATACCTGTTAGTTGTTCATCATAATCTTTCTTCAGTTGGAAATTAATTATATCTCCAAGTGAAGTTCATTAAATCATTATATTTCAGTACTTCTATAAAGGTTTTAATGTACATAGTATGATTCATAAAGAATGCCAATTATTTCTGCTTTTTAATATCAGGCTTTTGTAAAATTAATTTTTATTTTAATTGTCATCTTAAGAGTAGAGTTCAAGTTTGTGCTGAGTTTTCCTCTGTAGTAATTGTTTTTGAAGTTTACTCAGGTTATGAAGATCAGATGAACAAATGTTTCTCTGAAATGTCAGTAGCAGCAGATTTACATAAAACTTTCTTGAAGAATGAAATAAGAATTGCCTTGGAATTTAGTGACCAGCCAAGTGATTGGAACATTTTAGAAGACCTTGCTCTTCCTTTTCCTCCCACGCTGGCACCAAACTTTTATTTGGCAAACCCTACTGGTATACAGAGTATTGGGTTTATTTTTTTAAAGGAAAGGAGAGCTTAGTTAAGTATGTTTAAAGTGCATATTTTCTCACAGACTAAGGGTGTATTCTGAATTGAAGCTTCATTATACCTCCTCTGTACTAACAGTGACCTGGAATACCATGAATGATCATTTTGAAATTTCCCTTGAATGTATATTCCCTAAGTGCTCTGATAATAAGGTGATATTGTAACCATAAAAACCCATTTAAAATTTGGTACCAATACATGTTGGGAACTTCAGTTCCTCAGGTGAATGATCTTAGTGTTATAAAAGGCTGCTGCCGCACATTCAGTAAGAGAATACTCAAAGGGCGCCAGTAACATTATAATGGATTACACTTTGCCATTGCACTTAGTTTCTGTTTCACTAACCATAACTTGTTTTTGTTTAATTGGCCATGAACTATTACAGGTTGCTAAGATACTTGCTCCTCTTTGGTGGAAGGAATGTCTTTAAGCCTTTACTTTCATTGAAGGGACATATCCAAGATGTTATTTGAATAATGTTATAAAATAGAAGAAATAAAGAAATACTATAAATTCATCAGTGTTTGAGAGCCAAAATGTACTGGCTTTAATTTATCTTTTCAGAACAATTGAAGTCTGTTAATTTAATGTACAGAAGCCAGAGAAATAGTGAAGAAAAGAAGAGGCACTTCTTTCCATTTATCTTTTCTCCTCTTCTTATGCCAGTCCACTGCAGATGTCATTAATATTTGTTTTAGTTTGAAATGTTTGAGACTGGCCACTCCACTCCTGTTCAGCTAGAGAACAGAGCTTGCTTCTCACTGTTTTAACCAAATCTGCTAACTTAATGCTCTACGTGGAGAATAAAACATTACTCTGGAATTCAGCTACAGGATCAGGAGCTTAAATGGGATCATTGATAATAGTATACACTTAGTTGGACATAGCTTTTGTTTTTATTTGAGGAGGGATAATGAACTGCGTAAGAGTATGGGTTTTCAAGTCTGACAAGCTTAGGCATCCTTTTTCTGTCATTATGTGATCTTGCGAAGATTGCTTATACATCTCTAACCTGAGTATTACATTGCTTGCCTTATACGATGGTTGGGGGGATTAAGTATGATAATGACAACGTTATGACAAATGGCATTATGATGGTGTCTTCCAATAATGGTACTAGATTCTGGCTTTGAATCTGAGATCTACCCATACTAGTTTCTGTCTTAAGCAAGTTACTGTTTTTTAAAAGTCTATAAAGTGGGTTATTGTGAGAATTAAATGCTAAATAAATGGTAATGGTTGTTGTTGATGATATGGTTGTAATGGTAAAGATAATAATGTAAAGCCTTGACATAGGATCTGGCACATAAAAGTTATTTAGAAAAATACAGATTCCTTCACTGAATAAAACCTGCATCAGGATCCCCTGGAAGACTTGTTAAAACATGAACTGCTGATTCCCACCCCCAGCATTTCTGATTTGGTAAGGCTGAGATGGGACCAAAATTTGCATTTCTAACGTTTTCCAAGAGATGCTGATGCTGTTAATCTGGGCACCACACTTTGTGTAGCAGAGCTTTAAATAAACCATTCCACCTCTCTGAAGGTCTGTGATGAAAGGAGTCTGATGTTTAGAGCAGTTATCCACTTCTCCATTCTTAGACTTTTAAACTAAGGATGTACACTTGACATAAATGTGTGATCGTGTCAGATAATCTTAATGTTGCATCTTTAGAAATAAGTTGAATCACTTATTAGTTTCTTTCACATCCCTCTTTAAATCATAGACATTAACTTAGAACTTTTTCTTTGTTGAAGATCTTACGTTCTCATGTTTCCATGAAAATCTTTTAAACATTCAATTTTATATAAAAGCAAGAGTTTGATTGGCTTTACTCCTGAAATTTTTTATATGGGTCATAGTAAAAATACTGTATTTTAGTTAACTTGTTAGGCAGTTCTTTCAGAATATACATTGAAGATAAAAAGGCTATATCATCAAATAGTATCCAAATTTTTCTTCATTGGAGCTTAGAAAAAAAATTTTAGCTGTCAGTTGTCTAAGACTTTTAAATTGAGTAAAGTATGTTCTCCATCAGTTGTCTGCAGCCAAACAGAAGTTATGGTTTTTTTCCCATTTAAATTGTCATGTTGAATAACATTAAATATATTGCAGTAGCTCTTTGGATTTATATTTTAATAGTCTAGTTATTTTCCTCAAGTTTTTTAAGACCTCACTTTATAGAAAAAGTGAAATATATATATATATATATATATATATATATGTGTGTGTGTGTGTTTGTAAAGAAAGAACAGTTTCTTTGGCTTTATTATAAATACTAAAATTTTTAAATGTTTATTTTAATGATAAATTGTTATTTATCCAAATGAGGCACTAGTTAATTGTAACTGATTATTATGATCTCTGTGACTAGCTCTTTGATCCTGTGAAAGTCAGTTGACTTATCTGGGTTGTAGTTCTTAGATCCATAAGGTCAGAGGTTTGAACTATATGATCTCTTAGGACATGGCAAATTCAAAAAATCTTGTGTTTTAGACTTTCTTTAACAAGGGTATTGCTTGATATAAATGAAATGAATTTTTTTGAAAGTTGGTCTGTATTAGCCAAGTGTTACTACCCTGAACTGTATTACTTATATATCTAGCCCACAAATATATCATTAGAATTGGGGAATGTCTATAAATTAATATGGTACTTTCTTAGTATCATATTAAAATCACATTTGTGATTTTACTGAATCAGATACCACAATAACTTTTAAGACCTCAGGAAAACTTCACTAGAATTCTGTGGATATTATTGCTTTCTATCCAAAGTAAGGACAGTGGACTTCAGTGTCTCTAATCCTGTTACTTATCTCAATACACTCTTCATTCATTTCTCTGTTGGGTTTACCTACTAAGTATTGGCAGTGAGAATAGAGAGGAGGGAATAGACATAGGAATGGGGACATTAACTGAATTTGGAGGAAATGTGGGAATTGAGGGCATGGTGAGGGTAAGAGAGGGTGATAAAGGAATTAGATGTTTTTAAACTTCTACCCTTAGTTTGTAGCATGAAATTCAGAAGAGGATTTCTACTTCAGATATTGAATTTGTAAGCTAATGGACACTCAGGTAGATGTGTCCTGTGAGTGGTTAGAAATTTGGAATTGGAGCCGAGTCTCAAGAGTCATCAATAGGGGGAGGGGAGGAGATAGAAAAGGGAATGGGGGCGCATAAAAGGTGGTGGAAAGAGACCTGACTTGCAATAGTGGACACACAATACTATATGCGGATGATGTATTATAGAATCGTACACCTGAATCTCGTATAACTTTATTAACCAATGTCACCCAGATAAATTCAATTAAAAAAAAAAGAGTCATCATTAAATACATAGAAATTCAATCTGTAGGAGAGAATGGTATCATCCAGAAAGAAAATAGAATGGAAAGAGAAGAGAGACAAGGGTCAAAAATTAACACTTAAAGATTGTCACTTAAGAAATTTGAGGGAGCCCTGGCTGCTGTGGCTCAGTGGATTGAGCATCAGCCTGCGAGCCAAGTGTCGCTGGTTCGATTCCCAGTCAGGGCACATGACTAGGTTGCACGTCAGGTCCCCAGTTGGGGGCACAAGTGAGAGGCAACCACACAGTGATATTTCTCTCCCTCTCTTTCTCCTTTCCCCTCTCTCTAAAAATAAACAAACAAATTATTTAAAAAAATAAAATAAAACAAAGAAATTTGAGGGAGTTATAGAGAAAGACACTGAGAAGAAAGAAATGAACCAGCAGAGAATGTTAGCACAGAAGTCAAGAGAAGAGCATTTTAAGTTGTAGGCAAAGATTTGGCATTGTCAGAGGCAGACTTCCAATAGGATGGGACTTAAGAGGACTTTAACCAAATAAACTGGAGCTCACTGTAAGTACCAGTGGACTTGGTGAAGGAAGGGCATTATGAGGTAGTTTCTAGAATGAAAGGAGGTGACCTCGGTATCAAGAATACTTGATACCAAAATGTTTGGTAACGAGAATATAAGTTAACAAAAAAATTTTTTTCTCTTTGAAAAGAAAAAGTGCTAGCATGGTACTCTCAGGAGGATGTGGATCTAAGAATTTATTTCTTGATTATGTGTGAGAATGACGTGGATGTTTTTAAATGTAAGGAAGGATCAGGAAGGAGAGAGAAGGACAGAAAGGAAGGATCATTAATGGAGCATTGTGCACAAGGTGCTGTTGTTGGGGCAGTTGTGGGGAGGATGGAAACAAATTAGCCACTTTATCTGAAACAAGAGGGAAAGATAAAAATTGATTCAAATACAGATAGGATGGAGATTGAGGAAGTCTGTGCCAGTTTATTTCTATTTTCTCAGTGAAAGAAGAATTAGATAATTCACTGAAAAGATGGACACCTGAAAAGAGGAAAGGCTTGAACAGAGGTTTGGAACAGCTCTTAGGTAGGAAAAAAAAAAGTCAAATGGGAGTAGGTGAATTAAAGATTACTCAGCACTTTAGGAGCATAAGTAAAGTCAGAGCTCAGAATTATCTTCATAACACTAAGCAGCATATTTAACAGTATCTTCCCTCATAGCTCTTGGTAGCTTGGGCACATAGGAATAGGGAATGAAAGATCATTCTGTATGGAATTGGCAATTGACAAGGTAAGTGTTATAGAAGGTAAAGGAAGCCTGGAAAGTGATGATGTTAGTGAGTATAATTAAGGTGATTGGCTTTCTGGTGTATGGAGAGACATAAAGCCAGGTGGAGCCTGACAAAGCATAATATTAGCAGTGGGCCAGAGATGGTAAGTCTTGATGAGGTTGAAGAGTAGGTAGAAAGGGAGTGGGTTAGGTTGGGAGGACAGGAGGGTATACAGCACACGCCCTTTTATCTGTTGGAATCAAAATCAGCTGATGAGTTCATCTAAAAAGTCTGTTAATGTAAAGAATTATTTTAAAAAATTCTTTTAAATTTATAAATTAAAATTCAATAGTTATGTTTATTCATCCATATTTTGATTTAAAGTTGAAGCCTTTTCTTTGAATATGAATCTGTTCAATGAAATTCCAAATTGTCTTTCTTAGATAAATTATGCTGATAATTGTCTGCAATTTACTGCATATTTTTTCTCAAAGTAGAGCTAACTGTGGGAACTTGCAAAGAAATCTGAATGTAATATTAATAAAATTTTCAGGCATTTTTATGTTATTATATGGTAGTTTATTTTATAGGTATGTAATAATATATATACCTAATTTGGTTGTTTTTTTTTTTTAGCCGTTTATCTTACCTTTTCATTTCAAGGCATTTTAATTTGGGGTTTTCATTAATATAACATTCTAGTTTTGTAGTCAGATTTCATTAATTTACATAATATTTAATTTAGCTATATAATTATATAAATATAACTGACTTGTTAAGAATTTAACTCCCCTCTTAGTTACAAAAATATGCAGAGTCGTCATGGACATGGACAACAGTGTGGTGATTGCTGGGAGTGGGGAGGGGTGTATAAGGGGACTAAAAAGTAATTAAAAAATACAATAAAGATCAAAAAAAAAATAACAATAAAAACTGGAATTACTAAAAAAAAAAATCAGAGCCCTGGGCATCAGTCACTTTTACATAGGGAACGAAGAGCATGAATTAATCTAGAGAGTCAGATTACAAGAATGTCTATGGTTGTCAGGGATGGGATTTCAGAGATGGGGGCTCTGGATGGTGACTGGTGTAGGGAATGACTTAATTCAGTAGACATTTGATCTTGGCCTCATCTTTCTTTATGTATCCTTTTACTCTTCTTCTGTGTCTCTTTCTTGGTGTTTCTTTCCATTTCCAGAGCATGAGAACTCAAAACCATTAGGTTCTCCCCCAATTTTTCCTATCACAGCCTCTACTTGGAAAAGTGGTGTTCTCATCTTCACTTAAATATAAAAGATTATAAAATAGAATGACTCTTGCAAGAATGTTATACTTAAGTCAAAAAGGATGAAGCTAGCAGGAACTTTAATGTTAGGCTTTATTAATGAAGGGAAAGACATTGGTATTTGGTCTTGTGGAGAGAGTCAGTGCCACCACAACCATCCTGCTTCACCTCACCCTTCTAGTGTAGCTCATGCGAGGGAGGACCTCCCTCCCCCAAATCTGGAATTATCTCACAGAGGGCGGGCCACTTGTAGTACAGGCTTCCCCCACTAGGTTAGTATTCTAGGAACCTATCTGTATCAGGGTACCAGCTGGCGTTATTGTGAGAGACTACATTCAGTTTCAGTGAATTTTTTGAAGACTTTTTCAGTACATTTGCCCATTTCATGATGGGTGATTTACAAGCACACCTGCACACACTGCGCTGAGTGTTCAGCAGTTTTCAACCAAGAAAAGGCACGACCCCCATGCCGCACCCTCCCTAGTCACCCTATCTTTCCCCAAGAGGCTTTTTTTTGGTTTGTTTCCCTGGATGAAAAATGTCCTCAAAGGGAAACGTCTTGCTGATGTGGAAAAGGTGAAACAAAAATTAACAAGCTCTAAAAGGCCTCAAATCAAGTTCAAAAACTGTTTTGAGCAGTGGAAAAAACATCTGTATAAGGTGTATTGCATCGGATGGAGAGTACTTTGAAGGTGACTGAAGTTCAAATATATAAGAATAAATACACAATTTTTATAAGTAAATTCTGGAGTTTTTTTTGGGCCCCCCCTTATACACCTGAGAGTAGGTTGGTGATACCACCATGAAGACCTGGTCTGGACTGAGAGCCTAGGTCATTCCTTTTTCATGTAATTCAGAATATTTCTGGTTTGTTTTTGTTTTTGTTTTTGGAGGGGATAAGGCTTTCTTGCTACTTCATAATGGGTAGGAAGAGAGAATTCTTAAGATGCAGCACTTCCTGAATCTTACATCTGTGCTCAGACTCCTTTTGGCTTCGCTGATACCCTCTCAGATTTTAATATAAAAAATTCATTTGACTGTAATTGTTTTTAGCTTTCCTGATACTCTCTCAGATTTTAATATAAAAAATTCATTTGACTCTAATTGTTCTTTTTCAAATTATTTGTTTTGGTATGAGATTTAGGGGGAGTTTCCCCAAAACAAAGTGAGATGTGAGTGTTTTATTTCTTAAAATAAGGTTATGAAGATGATAGAAGGTCATTAAATTTCAGTTTTTAGTTATGTTTTATATTTTAGTTTTTTCTTATCAACTTTGGTATCTATATACACAGTTACATACACATATCAAAGAAGATATTATTTGATAATGTTTTTCCTTATAAAAATTTATAAAAATGCGAGGACTTCCGGCCAAGATGGAGGCTTAGACAGACATCCTCAGTCTCCCTCTATAAATAGAAATGATTACAACTATCTCAAAACAAAAGATAACAAGAAATTCCAGAAAGTAAAACTACATGGAAGCCCAACGTATGAAGTTATAAACCAGCGGTGCTTGTCCGGATGGGTAGGAGGGGCGAAACTGGAACTGGAACAGAAAGGTCAGGCAGCGCTGTTTGTGGTAGCAGCAGGGATAGCGGCAGGGGGAGCAATCCTGGCTGTAGTGAAGTCCCGGCAGCTCGTGACCCCAACGCTGGGAAGGGCAGCCCCTCCATTGTCTCGGACCGAGAGGCTCAGAGGGCAGAGGGATGGATCCTAGTCTCCCAGTGGAGAATAACGGCGGAATCCATCTTGGACCCCCGCCCCCACACAAAGTGCCACAGCACAGTGAAAAAGGTTGCAGACTGCCACCGGTCACCAGGTAGTGACGAGTACATGGAGCTCTGCCCCCTACAGCCTGCCCAGGAAGCAAAGCAAAACACAAATCTGTCAAAATGAAGCAGACAACGATTGAAATCCCAGTGACGCAGCTCACCATGCAGCAGATGAGGAACCTGACAGATGAACAAATAGGAAACCTTTCAGAGGCTCACTTCAGAGCTATAGTTATAAGGTGTCTTACAGAATTAACAGAAGATTTGGAACAAGACAGGGAAGGAATGAAAGCCATTCATACTGAAACAAACGAAAACACATACAAGACAAGTGGTAAGGAAATAAAATCCAGAGATCAAATCAACAAACTGGAACATAGGGAAGGAACAAACAGTCAACCAGTGCAGAAAGAGGAAACAAAAAGTAAGGAAAGTGAGGAGAGGATCAGAAACCTCTGGGACAGCTATAAGAGACCAAGCATTTGGATTATAGGATTGCCAGAGGGCAAAGAAGAACTAGAAATTGAAAAATTATGTGAAAAAATAATGAAGCATAACTTCCCGAACTTGGGGAAGGAAATAGACTTACAGGTCCAGGAAGCACAGAGAGTTCCAAATAAACTGGACCCAGGGAGAACCACTCCAAGACATGTTATAATCAAATTGTCAAAAATTAAAGATAAAGAGAGAATCTTAAAAGCAGCAACAGAGAAGAAAAGAATTATGTACAGAGGGGTCCCAATTAGACTATCAGCTGATTTCTCAAGGGAGACCCTGCAAGCAAGAAGGAATTGGCAAGAAATGTTCAAAGCAATGAAAATCAAAAACCTACAGCCACAAATACTCTATCCAGAGAAACTGTCATTCAGAATAGAAGGGCAGAGAAAGTGCTTCCAGGACAAAATAAAACTGAAGGAGTTCATTAGATCCAAACCACAATTATATGAGATGTTAAAGGGACTGTTTTAGAAGAAGGAGGATCAAAATTATGAACATTAAAATGAAAACTGCATCACAAGAACCAACAACAGAAGCTAGGGAATCGAAACAAAGGCAAACTAAATACGCAACGAGAGTGGAAAAAGCACTATAGGTATGGGGAACATACTGGGGGGAGGTCAGCAGGGAGGGGAAGGGGGAGAGGGAGATGGTACAGGAATTAAGCATAGTAGGAGGGAATGGAATAGACAGGAAGAGGTTGAGAAGAACTATATGCACAACCAATGGGCATGGACTAAAGGGGGGGGGCAACTGGAGGGAGGGGGCCACCGGGTGGAGGGGAGCAGAGAGAAGGGAAATTGGAACAACTGTAACAGCAAAATCAATAAAACACATTTTTTAAAAAATTTATAAAAATGCCTAACCATATCAATAAGAATCTTTTTAAAAATATATTTTATTGATTATGCTATTACAGTTGTCTCAGTTTCCCCCCTTGCTCCCTTCAGCCCAGTACTCCCATTCCCTCCAGCAGTCACTCCCTTAGTTCATATCCATGGATCGTGCATATAAGTTCTTTGGTTTTTCATTTTCTATACTATTCTTAACGTCCCTCTGTCTATTTTGTGCCTACCAATTATGCTTTTTAATCCCTGCCCCTTTTCCCCTGTTCTCTCCCTTCCCCATCCCAGCTGATAACCTTCCAAATGATCTATCTATGAGTCTGTTACTGTTCTGATTGTTTGCTTACTTGTTTTTTGTTTTTTTTCATCTGCTCATCCATTCTAAATGATACCTTTGTTGGATAGAGAGTACTCTAGGTCGTAGGTTTTTGCTTTTATTCACTTTGAATACTTCTTGCCAGTCTCTTCTAGCTTGCAAAATTTCTTTTGAGAAATCAGTTGATGGTCTTATGGAAACTCCTTTGTAGGTAACTTATCTGCTTTTTTCTTGATACTTTTAAGATTCTCTCTTTATCTTTAACCTTTGGCATTTTAATTGGATGTGTTTTGGTGTGGTCTTCTTTGGATCCTGCTTATTTGGGGCTCTGTGCCACCTGGACTTGTATGTCAATTTCCTTCACTAAATTCAGGAAGTTTTCTTTTATTATTTTTCAGATAAGTTTTCAATTTTTTGCTTTTCCTCTTCTCCTTCTGGCATCTCTATGATTCAGATGTTGGTACATTTGGAGATGTTTCAGAGGTACTGTATACTATCCTCATTTTCTTTTTAATTCTTTTTCCTTCTTGCTGTTGTGGTTGAATCCTTATTTCTTACTTATGTTCCTAATCGTTGATTCGAATCCTAGCTTCATCCCCTCCACTGTTGGTTCCATGTGGATCTTTCTTTATTTCACTTAGTGTAGCCATAATTACTTCCTGTGGCTTTTTAATTTTGTTGCCATACTCAGTGAGTTTTTTGAGGATCCTGATCACCAGTGTTTTGAACTCTTCATTTGATAGGTTGGCTATCTCCATTTCATTTAGTTCTTTTTCTGGGGCTTTGTTCTATTCTTTGATTTAGGCCATATCTCTTTGTCTTCTCAATTTGGCAGCCTCCTTGTGCTTGTTTCTGTGTATTAGGTAGAGCCACTTTGACTCCCTGTCTTAGTAGTGTGACCTATTTTAGGAAAGGCACCTATAACATGTGGGGCGGAGCCTTGAGCCTTAAGTAATAACCAGGGTGGGGCGGCCTGTTTCACCATTTTGTGGCTGTGTAGGGGGAAGACTTGGAGAGGGGACAGTGCCACTGCCTGGCTTCTGGAGGTTTGCCCGGCGCTCACCCTCTGCAAATGGTGCCATTCCAGCTATTGCCTGGTGCTGAATCACAGAGGGGGTGGGTCTATGTACAATTTAAGTCTATGTGGGCTTTTTAAGCTGCGTCTCCTGAAAATCCAGCACTTTCTTTAGTTGCCCCAACCCTCACTGGTTTTTACAGTCAAAAGTTATGGGGATTTATCTTCCTGGCACTGGACCCCTTAGGCTGTGTGCCTGGCCTGGCACTGGTATTAGTTGTTCCCAAGGTGTCCTTCCCAATTTTTAGCCACTACACATGAATTTGGGATAGCCTGTTCCACTGCCACTGCCTTTCCACATCACACCAGATCTCCATGCCTCTCTACCGATCTCCACATCTCCACCCACCTACCTGTCTTGGTGAATGTGGCTTCTTTAAATCCTTGATTGACAGACTTCCATACAGCTCGATTTTCTGACAGTTCTGGGTGTTATTTGTTTTGAGGTCTAGTTGTAATTCTTTCTGTGGTTGTGCGAGTAGGGGAAGCATGTTTACCTATACCTCCATCTTGACCGAAAATCAGGAATCTCTTTCTAAAGAAAAATTATCCACCTTTTTCCAAATTTTGTTATCTAATAAATACAGCTCCTAGTTTTTTATTTTAATATTTTATATAAAAATATAAATGTTGGTTTTATTTAAGGTGTAGGGTTTTTTAAGGACTAACAGTTGATTTGAGGAAATTATAATTTGGATTATAAAAGAACTAGATGTTTGGAATATAGTAAATAAAACAAGTTCAGCAGTTCTATTCTTAGCATATATAAAATTTTCTGGATTGTTTTACAGAATACTTTTGGTTATCTGTGGAGTAGTTGAAAGACAACAGCATTTCATTTTCTTTTTATGCCCTTATGTACTGTTGAGACATTTTCTGGTTCTCATGAACAAATACTAATTTTATTTTTTAAATATACTTTAAAAAACCATGCTTTGGCCTTTTGTTTTTATTTTAATGCTCTAAGATGATTAAATGTGCTTCTTGTTAAATAGAGTTAATGTTCAACTTTTCTGGGAAAAAAGCTTGCTCTGCTGATATATTGAAATTGTTACAACCTTTCCCCCTCTTCTTGCTTTCTCTCCTTAACTTGCCTCTGACAACAGTCTTTCTACTTCTGTAGTGTCAGCATTTTTATCCTCCTCAAGACCATGCCTCAAAACCCTCCTACTAATTTTCCTCCCGAAGGTTGTAAGAACCAGAAATCAAACTACTACTACTCTTCCTCCCTCTGTTTTATTATTTTATTTTATTTTTCAGTTTATTGGTTGATAGAGAGAAAAAAAGAGAGAGAAAGAGGGAGAGAGAGAGAGAAATGTCGCTTTGTTTCAGCTGTTTGTGCATTCATTCAGTGGTTCATTTTTGTATGTGCCCTGACCAGGGATTGAACCTGTGGTACATTGGAATGACACTCTAACCAATTGAGCCACCTGGCCAGGGCTTTCTACCTCTCTCGTAATCCTGATCTACTTTAGTTCCTCCCACTCTTACCAGTCATTTCTCAAAAATCCCTAAGTGAATCCTTAATTGCTAATGCTGCTTATGTCCTTTCAAGTTACCAAGGTAATTTGTTATCATTTCCACTGAATCAGGTCTTAGATAGTTCTGATTTATTGAATCTAAAGTTGATAACGTAGTTTCTTTCTGGTTGCTTCAACTTTTTTCTGCTAATTGATATGGTCCAAAATTAACCTAAAAGGAGTCAATTTGGATAATGTTCTCATTATTCACTTAGTAGGATTTGACTTTGTTGTAAAACAATTTATGTTGTCACTTTACACTTTAAATGTTATCCATGTTTTGACTGATAGTGGAAACAAAGAGGATTTAGGAGAAAGATTTAATGAGTGAATAAAGGTAGAAATAGAGGTTCCATTAATAACTGAAAAATAGTTAAGTGATAATGTGGAATCAAGAGTTGTCTTTTGATCTTTGATAGCTTATATAATGTATAGCATTATGGTATTATTAGTTAAAATTATTTAAATATGAAATATATACAGCAGTATAAAACCAGAAGCTCTCCCAAAGAAAGTTAGTCTCACCACATTGATATTTTCCACATTTCTTCCCAGCACTTCTTACTGTACAATATTTTTATGTAAAGTACAGAAATTACCATAACATATATCCTTATATTCTCATATGTTTTTTCTAATGATAAATAAGCCTTTTCCTGTATTACATATATTCTCCTTTTTTTAATTTGAGGATATCTTTTATTCTTCTAGGTTGACAAATTATGAGCATACCTAACTATAGGGAACCGGTCTGAGTGGCAGTGGCGAATGTAGCTCAGCCCTGGTCCGGAAAACCAACAGGTGCAAGGTGGCACACAGCAGCCAGACCCACAGATAAGCTTTCCTGTAGGAATCAGGCCTGCATTGTATTTAGGCTGCTTTAAAGCTTGCTTTTGCTAAAACTCTTTCACCCTAAGGTTGAGAACAACAGATGTTTAGTGTATAACATTGAAGTAACTTTCTAGGGTTTATTCTGAGCTGTTTCAAAGAGAGGACGTGGCCAGCTTGCCCACCCTCATTATCCCTCTACATGCACAACATCTCTTCTTTTTTATTTGTAAGCTATAACCATTAAAAATAACTTTAGAATGATAATTTATGACTCTTTTGAGTGTAATGCCTTGAAAACGGTAATAAAAAGCCTGTCCAGGCAAGGGTCGAGGCACCCTCTCACGTAGAAGGTGGCCACTCTGTCCCTTTTCTCCACAGGATTCACTGAGTCCGTGTGCATTTGTTCCCCCTCATCTGCAATGCCACAGACCCCACTTGTTGGAGTCCACAACACCTAACTAGTTCCCTGTTGATATTTTCATTTTCTTCCCTAACAATAGCCTAATATTTCAAGTGTAAAGTTTTATTGCCCAGAGATCAGAAGGGACCCACCAAGTTGTTCTTTAAGTATTTGGTGCTAGGACCTCAGCTGGTTAACAGCTTTATCAAATGATCCCTCATTCTGATTTCTAAGATCAAATTTGGATAATCCGATAATGGCAAATGGAAGAATAAGTGTCAACTTGAGCTTCATTTTAAATTCTGTTCATTTTCCAGTGGGATAAATCAAATTTACCTTGAATGTAAATCTTAATTAAAAGTAGAAATAAGAGGAAATTTTGTGAGAAAATATAAGTCCATTTTGAGTTAGCAGGCAGGAAAAGCTGAAATACACTAATATCATTATGTATATGTTATAGAAATATTTCTGATTGCTTTTCTAAATAATTTTAGGAATTGAGAAGTAGGGCAGATAAATTGAAACTTATTAGAAGATTTCCTTCTCATTTTTTCCTTCCTATCCTCCCAAATAAAATAACTTCTTCCTTTTTTGTGCCATCTTCTTTTCTTCTCAAGTAATTCTTTGAATATCTTTTATTCTAACCAATTAGTTGTTTATGTAAACTCAAAAGTGTTTCAGTTCTTTGAAACTAAATTTCTAAATCGTGTTATGTTTCAGAGAGTGTGCTTTGCTTTGAAAAGTTATTTCTCCTTCAAATTTTATTTTTTAAGTCTATTCAAATTTCAGTTGAAATATGGTTCATAAGTAGGCATACATCAGAGTCAGTTTTAACTTTAAAATGATAATGTGTATTTTAATAGAAGTATAACACGTTTTTTATCCCCTACTCCCTCTCCTTTGTTTTTAAGGAATCAGCAGGCGGGGATCTTCAGTCTCCTTTAACACCAGAAAGTATCAATGGGACAGACGATGAAAGAACACCTGATGTGACACAGAACTCAGAGTCAAGGGCTGAACCAACTCAGAATGCATTGCCATTTTCACATAGGTACAAATTCAATTCAACCATCATGATTCAGTAAAGTATGTAAATTTGGAAAGTTATTTGGGCTTTGCATAAATCTTGAAAAGTCTGACCTGAGTGAAAAGTCCAGGTCAGACTTTATAAACTGTTTCTGTTAATATCATTTAATAATTTATAGTTGCCTAGATGGGCTGGAATGAACATTTCCTTTATGTAGAAAAAGGGCTACTGAGCTAATTACAGTACAAATCATTTTACAGTGAAACAAAATACCAGTTGTTGTAAACCTAATCTTATTGTCTAATACATTCACTGAAAGACCCTCTCTGTTAATGTGGTTTCCATTTTCATATATGTTCTTGAGGGTTATAATTTTTAAAAAATAATTTCCTGCTCTGAAATTAAGGTTTATCATAGTCTTAGAGGTGATCTCACTGTATGCTTTCACAAAGGAAGCAAGTTATTGGGGTAACTTCTCGAATGAATGTGCTAATGTTAATGTCAGAATTTCTTTTTGCATACCTACTCCACATGCTAATGAATTTTAAATAATTTGATGCTTCCAACAGATATATTTATCCTTTAATTCAGTAGTTGTCAGACTTCCATTAAACTTGATTTTTGATGATTCTGAGTTATGGTTGTTCTATAGTTTAGTTGTAATTTTGATGTGGTTGTATGAGGAGACAAACTGTGTTTACCTATGCCTCCATCTTGACCGGAAGTCTGCAATTTACCCTAAATATGTTCCAAACCAGTTACAGTAATTATGAGCCATACTCTGATATTTTTAGCATGTAAAGAGGTCTGTGAAACTTCAGTATTGCAAATGTAAACAAATATATATCAGTCATTATCTTAAAGTTAATTTTTATTCTATGTTGGCAACTTCTGACTAGATAATATAGTTGAAAATAAGAAAACAATTTTCCAAAAAAATAAATAACCCGTCATTGCTCTATGTGGACTATTAACTAGCCCCTAAAAGGATTACTAGGTTCCTCTGTGTAATCATCATCATCATCATCATCACAATAATTTTTTTTTAATTTTTTTATTGTTATATTATAGTTGTCCAAATTCCCCACTTTGCCCTCCTCTGCCCAGCCCACCCCCTGCTCCCACAGTCAGTCACCACACAGTTGTCCATGTCCATGGGTCGTTCATACATGTTCTTTGACTAGACCCTTCCCTTTCTATCCACTGTTATATGCCTCCCTTCTCCCCTCTGGTAACTTTCAGTCTGATCCATGTTTCCTTGCCTCTGGTTCTATATTGCTTATTAGTTTATGCTGTTCATTAGATTCCTCTTATACCTGAGATCATATGGTATTTGTCTTTCACCAACTGGCTTATTTCACTGAGCATAATAATCTCCATATTCATCCATGCTGTCACAAATGGTAGGAGTTCCTTGTTTCTTTCTGCTGCATACTATTCCATTGTATAAATGTATCAGGTTTTTTATTCACTCATTTAGTAATGGGCCCTTAGGCTATTTCTAGCACTTGGCTATTGTAAATAATGCTGCTATGAACATAGGGGTGCTTAAGTTCTTTTGAATTGGTGATTAAGGATTCTTTGGGTATATGCCCAGCAGTGGAAGTACTGGGGCAAAAGGCAGTTCCATTTTTAATTTTTTGAGGAAATTCCATACTGTTTTACAGTGGCTGCACCAGTCTGCATTCCCCCCAACAATGCACTAAGGTTCTCTTTTCTCCACATCCTCACCAGCATTCGTTTGTTGATTTATTGATGATGGCCATTTTGCCAAGTGTGTGGTGATACCTCACCGTGGTTTTAATTTGCATCTCTCTGATGCCTAGTGACACTGCGCATTTTTTCATGTCTGTGGGCCATCTGTATATCCTCCTTAGAGAAGTGTCTGTTCATGTCCTTTGCCCATTTTTTAATTGGATTGTTTGTCTTCCTGGTGTTGAGTCATATGAGTTCTTTGTATATTTTGGAGATCAAACCCTTGTCTGAGGTATCATTGGCAATTGTGTTTTCCCATACAGTTGGTTCCCTTTTCATTTTGATGATGCTGTCTTTAGTCATGCAGAAACTTTTTAACAGTAATTTTCACAAAAAAGAAAATTTTCCTAATTCATGCATATCTTTTTGGAACGAGTTTTTAAGTTTTGTTATAATTTTGTTAACCATTGTCAGCCCAATAAATTCAATAAAAGGGAAAAAATAAATTTTATTATATAAATACAAGAATAAATGATAAATTAAAAAAAAATCAAATTCTTTAGCTTATTCAGAAGAATTGTGATATGAGATACTCCAAACTCTTTTTCATGAGAGTCTTAATTTTGATAGAATATATTGACTATTAGGGTCATAGGATTAAACATATTAGAGACTGACATTGAGGGACCTCATGGTCAAGCTCAGGCAAATGAAGAAATTAGGTAAGTTTTTTATATACATATATATAGGAATAAATGAGTAGAAACTATTTGCTAGTGAGGCTATTCTAATTAATTTCTAAAAATGCTGATACTTTTGCATAAAGAGTATCCATCTCTTGGAATAATCATAGGAAACATGCTTTAATTATTGCAATATAAGCCTATTCGCTTCTCTATAGCTGTAAAAATGACTGAACACATGAAAAATTTTAGTTCCTCTGATCTGAAGACTACATGATTTGTAAAGCATACAGGTTTTTAAAATACGCAATTACAATTAAAGAACAATGTGATTAGTATGCAACTTTTAAAAATATTTATGTTGAAGGAAGAAAATGTCCTTGCTATTAAATTATATTTAACATATCCATTTAATAAGTAGACTTAACTACACTGAGTATAATTATAAACTTGATTTCTTTGGCTAACAATTGAGTCATGTGAATTGAATAGTGAAGCATTTAGAAATAGAACTTTTGTATTTAACATTTATAAATGCTGTTTTAGTTTACTTTATGCACCAAAAGTTTTCTGAATGTTTCTTCTTTTGCTAATCCTTGTTATTTGGAGTTTCCAACTGGGATTGGTCAGCTGTTGATTTTCTCCATTCCTGGGTGTCTAATAGGAGGTATTTACTTTGATTTGAAGGTAGAGCTTCTTTGACTACTGAAATCTATAGATTACATTGGGGAACACAATTTTTGTTGAGTTAGATCTGACACTTGTTTTTGACTAGTTTTTGACATCTGAATCTAAAAATGACCCCCGTTTTTCTCTTATCATGTCAACTTTTTAAGGTACAGGGTACCCTCCCTTTGTCCCAAAAATCATACAAGATGTACATACAAAGGAAAATAAAGAGTTATCTGAATATACTGTTTAAATATTTAGAGTTATTTTATTCATATAAAGGCTATATATTGCTACTGTAAGTCAAACTGTGTACAAGTAGTAAAGTTCTGCTATCAAATATACATATTAAGGTATTTTATCTTTTCAAATGACAGGCTAGGAAATGCCAAAATGAGATACTTGAAACAGTCTCCTTCAGTTGACAAAGCTTTAACAAATTGCTTCATGAGACCCAGTTTTATGTAGAGAGGTGGGAATATAATGTTCTTTCTGTCAACAAGTGGCTCATGTAGAATGTTTGGATCACAGGTTTGAGGTCAAATCTTAGAGGCCAATTCGACTCCACCCAATGCTTCTCACGAGCTCTGCTGTCTCACACAAAAAACAGGGATACTTGGTGTATCTGCGTTGCTGACCAAGAAGGAAGCAGACTATTTTAGGGTCAATACAGATGATCCAATTGTGCTTGTGATATTGCAGCAAATCAATGACTCTCTTTATGTCTTCATATTCTTCATGAAAACAAACTGAATGGCCAATTGGGACTGCACCAAATAAATTGCCATTGTGGAGGACACACTTCAAGCTCTGCTTTGAGCTATTGATGACCAGTGGCCATTCAGTTGCGTTCTAGATTGGAATTCCCAATTCCTCCATTAAACCATGTATGTTATGGCAATACACAAAGCCACCATCCCTTCCAAAGTACTTCAGAAATGCACTTTCTCTTGATCAAAAGTAGGATGCCTTTGCACCTTTTTCAAGCAAGATTTTCTCTTGCAGTCTTGATGCTAGGAGTTCTGAAGCCTTTTTGGATAGTCCCAAATCTTGTGCCAAATCATTCAACTCATGCTGATCGAATCCCTTACGAACTGAGTCATCTTCAATTTCAAAATCTTCATCGTTGCTGTCACTTAGTTCTTCACCATACTCCTGTTTTTTGAAAGAGGATAGTTCAGTGAAAACTGGCACTGGGATTTCAGCTGAATGACGCACTGGGCGTATTGCTGATGGGTAGACTAAGATACTCTATTTTACATTTATTTTTCTTGTTCTATCCTGACGTTTTCACTATACAAAAATAACAGTCACTTGAATGATCTCTGGGCTCTCACCAAACCATAGGTGTACCAAATGGCAATTTATCACGTGTTCCCTACGTCCACATCCATAAACTCTCGATACACTGCTTGCACACCTTGTGAGGGGCCCGAGACTTATCTTGATCACCAAGCTTTACTTTAAAATGTGCAAAATAGGCTTGCCTGACAAATGCACTGATGTTTGTCCTCTGGGAATGGTGAAACTGACACAGATAGAACAAAACAAATCAGGGTTGTTTAGGCACTTACGATGAAAAATAGCAGAGGCAGATATGATCTGAAGGAAAGGAAATAAGTACATATGTAAATAAATAAATTCTGCTAACTCCTTGTATACAGACAAGAACTCGGACTACACTTTGGAATACGATTCAGTCCATTGAGCAGCACACAACCTCTCCCCACACTGTCTCATGTGTAACTGAATAGCCTAGACAAGTATGAACCTGTTGCTGGTCTCCAAGGTCATCCCCCACCCCTCCCCACTCAAGGGAGGTTTGCTCTCAGTCAATAGGAGAGCACTAGTGCTTCCCTCGATCCAGGCTTGATCCAGCCTAGAGTAATTGCATTAAGATAAGCTGTACAGAAGAAACTTGACGTGATAGAAGAAAACTAACTGCAGTTTTGAAATTAGCATGCCTATTTAAATCTAAACCAGCTGAAAAATTGAACTCAACAGGAATTATGTTAAAAATTGTTCCCCTGTGTTAGCCATGGAGGTATTTGAGTTCTGAGAATAAAACTTAAACAGGTCAATTTAAGCTTTTACTTACGTTAAAGGCATTACATAATCTTACAGTTTTCTTACTATTGTAAAAATATTTTAGCTGTAAGATTTTAGACTTATTCTCTGATCTTGTTTTGATTTATTCCTGAGACAAAAGATGATGTATTTTGTAGTTAATGTTAGAATACCAGAATATCAATTAGAAGAGACTTCAGAAATGGTATAACCTAGGATTTTCCAAACCTTGGTAATTTGAAGTAAATTGAGGTTATTTATGGAATTCCGATAAATGAAATACAATAAAACCAAATAGGAAACTCCAGAGTAAAATTCACATTAAGAGTAGAAACTTCATTTCCGTAATGTACATTTTTATTTTTTTATTTTTTTATTTTTTTTCAGTGGGTGTGATTTTTTAATATTATTTTCTTTTTTTTTAATGTGTTTTATTGATTATAATATTACATTTGTGCCAATTTCCCTTCCCTCTGCTCCCCTCCACCCGGTGACCCCCCTCCCTCCAGTTGTCCCCCCCTTTTAGATCATGTCCATTAGTTGTGCATACAGTTCTTCTCAACCTTTCTCTGTCTATTCCATTCCCTCCTACCATGATCCTTAATTCCTATATCATCTCCCTCCCTCTCCCCATTCCCCTCCCTGTTGACCTCTCCCCAATATGTTCCCCGTACCTATAGTTCTTTTTCCACTCTCGTTGCCTGTTTAGTTTGCCTTTGTTTCAATTCCCTAGCTTCTGTTGTTTCTTGTGATGCAGTTTTCATTTTAGATTTCATTGTCTTGATCCTCCTTTTTCTAAACCAGTCCCTTTAACATCTCATATAACAGTGGTTTGGATCTAATGACCTCTTTCAGTTTTATTTTGTCCTGGAAACACTTTCTCTGTCCTTCTATTCTGAATGACAATTTCGCTGGATAGAGTATTCGTGGTTGTAGGTTTTGGATTTTCATTACTTTGAATATTTCTTGCCAGTCCCTTCTTGCCTGCAGGGTCTCCCTTGAGAAGTCAGCTGATAGTCTAATTGGGACCCCTTTGTACATAATTCTTTTCTTCTCTCTTGCTGCTTTTAAGATTCTCTCTTTATCTTTAATTTTTGACATTTTGATTATAATGTGTCTTGGAGTGGCTCTCCCTGGGTCCAGTTTTTTTGGAATTCTCTGTGCTTCCTGGACCTGTAAGTCTATTTCCTTCCCCAAGTCTGGGAAGTTCTCCTTTATTATATTTTCACTCAATTTTTCAAGTTCTAGTTCATCTTCCTCGTTCTCTGGCAAACCAATGATTCTTATGTTGGGCCTTTTATAGCTGTCCCAGAGGTTTCTGATCCTCTCATTGTTGCTTCCCATTTCCTCTCTCTGCATTGGTTGACTGCTTGTTCCTTCTCCATATTCCAGTTTGTTGAAATGAACTCTGGATTTTTTTTTCCTCACCATCTGTCTCGTATGTGGTTTTGTTCCTTTCGTTATGAGTGTTTTTCGCTTCTTTCTCATCTTTTTCCAGATCTTTTGTGAATTCTGTAAGCCACCTGATAACAATGGCCCAGAACTGAGCATCTGACAGGTTTCTTATCTGTTCATCTGTCAGGTTCTCCATCTGTTGCCTGGTGAGCTGTGCCACCGGGATTTCTATAGTTGTCTGCCTCATTTTGACAGATGCGTTTTGTTTTCTTGGGCCGGCTGTAGGGGGCAGTGCCTGTGTATTCGTAATGACCCAGCGACCGGCGCCCTTTGGCAGCCTTTCTTGCTGTGCGGTGGTGCTTTGTCGTCACAATCCAGCGACCAGTGCCTGTCCACGACCTATTTCGCAGCCCTGTGGCGCTTTCTTTGGGGGCGGGGGTCCAAGATGGATTCACACAGTTATTCCGCTAGGAGACCGGGATCCGTCCTCCCGCCCCCCTGGGCCTCACTGTTCAAGGCGATGTGGTGGCTGCTTTCCCCAGCGTTGGGGTCGCGAGCTGCCGGGGGTTCGACTGCAGCCGGGATTGTTCTCCCCGCCGCTGTCCCAGGTGCGACTGCAAACAGTGCTGCCCCCTTTCGCTCTTACCTGCCCAAAGGGCGCCGCTGGTTTATAACTTCATATGTTGGGCTTCCGTGTAGTTTTATTTTCTGGAATTTCTAGTTATCCTTTGTTTTGAAGTAGTTGTATTCCTCTCTAGTTGTAGAGGGAGACCTAGCGCGTCCGTCTAAGCCTCCATCTTGGCCGGAAGTCTAGTAATGTACATTTTTATATGTGTGCTAGGTTAACTGTTCTATCCTAGGAGACCTGTGTAGAAATAAAATCACTGTTTCATGAATTAGAATGAATATTAAAATAACTTTTGTTAAATCTGAAACTCTCAAGTGTTTAAACTTGATACACTATTCTTTTTTTGTGGCAAATGAAGATAATTAAAATCTCTTTTAAGGCCTATTTAGACCGTTTGTCTTTCTTCATTGGTACATTAAAACTTTTTCTTTTATTTTTCAATTACAAATGCCATTTTATATTATATTAGTTTCAGGTGTACAGGATAGCGGTTAGATATTTATTTACCTTATGAAGTGGTCACCCCATAAGTCTGCTACCCACCTGACACCATATATAGTAGTCCCTCTCTATATCACGGTTCACTTATCGCGGCCTCACTGTATTGCGGGATTTTTAAAAATATTATATTTAATTATTTAATCACGGATTTTTTGCTATATCATGGGATTTTGCAATACTGTATACATATGTTGTTAAAGTTATGTAGGTTTAAGAGTATAGAATATGTTTAAGAGCATAAGTAGTGTTTATAAAAGTGGAAAAGGTTAATAAGGGAGTGGGAACGGTTAATAAGGGACTGGAAACAGTTTATACGTGTGTGGGAAGGGTTTATAAAGCCTTAAAAATATATATAAATACTAAAATATAAGGTTCCTACTTCATGGATTTTCACCTATTGTGGGGGGATCTAAAATGTAATACCCGCAATAAGTGAGGGAATAATGTATAGTTTTACAGTATTATTGACTATGTTTCCTGTATAGTACTTATTTTGACAGAAAAGAATGAATAGCAAAAAAGATATTTTGCAACATTTTTCTGTTCTGGTTGATGCCATTTTACTGATAAATAGGCAGCATAATTACTAAAATGTCTATTTTTTTTAAAGGAAGGATTTAGGGAACAAAGTTTAGTCACTCAAGTTAATTAAGAGTTGATTGTAGTAATAGCTTCTTACCAACCCAATTTGTGCTGTTCTTAAAATTCAAATTTGATACCTAACTCTCATGAATTCATAAGTTAACATATCAAAAGTATACCCTGGTTTTCATTTGGTTCTGAAAATTTTAGTAATGTGGTTGTAGTTTGTTCTTGACTCTCTGTTAGCTTTGTGTATCTTTTAAAAAGTACTATTCAGCTTTAAAGATAAAAAAAAATTCATTTACTCCTTAAACCTATACAGATTTTCAAATTTATGTGAGAAGATACTATTATGCACTCTCATGAACATATACATCACTTAGCCTTAACAGTTACAAAAAAATGATCACTCTTGTTTCTTTCTATCCCTACTGACTCTTCCACTTTTTTTTTTTTTAAAGATTTTATTTATTTATTTTTAGATAGAGGAGAAGGGAGGGGAAAAAAGAGGGAGAGAAACATCAATGTGTGGTTGCCTTTCATGCACCCCCAACTGGGGACCTGGCCTGCAACCCAGGCATGTGCATTGACTGGGAATTGAACCGGCAACCCTTTGGTCCACAGGCCAGTGCTCAATCCACTGAACCACACCAGCCAGAGAACTTTTGGATTATTTTTAAGGCAAATCCTAGACATATAATTTTATTCACAAATACTTTTTAAAAATTACTTTGAACTTTTAAAAAACATATTTACAAAGCTAATACAACTTTTTATTTTCTATGTAACTTAGGGGCATTATAGGGTTACTTGAATTACTCTGTTCTTTGATTTTTTAAAATTATACTGTGTAATTAAATTTTAAAATAAATGGGCTATCAATACTCCTTGGTTAAGAGCTATATAGTACTATTTTATGTCCTTGTCATAAACTATGCAAAAACATTCTCATTGAATAAGTTTCAATAAATTAATACTTTTTTAGTATATTTAAATGCTTTTAAAGTTTAGGGATGTGAAAAAGAGGATGAAAACATTTACTAATTTTTTGGGGGAAATGATATTAAAATTTTATCTAAATTCTTTTTTAAACTAAATGATAATATTCTTTTGAGACTGAGCCGGTATACACTCTGACTCATTGGAGTATTAAGCACATCGTTTGAGTCAATAGTCTTAGATTAGTTATATGCTGAATAAAGCAGCTATATACTAATAGACTAGCATATACATGTGGGGGAAGGTTTTGTTCTTTCACCCCAGAGAGTATTGTTTACTTCATAGCATCAGCTATATGGAATTCTGAAATTTACTTGTTATTTCTTAATAATAATGAATTTCAAGGTTTCTATTTTCAAGGTTTAAAACTATCTAAAATTCTCTTTAAAATAATTAATTTTATAGTATTCTAGTGCTGTTAGAATATAATACTGAAAGCTATTAATTTTATGATAAATTTATGATCCTCAGATATATAGTAATATACATGTATGATAAATATAACTGCTGTTATATATTTGAGCACTCAGAATAGATATATAGACATTAGTAACTTGTGAAGCTGTTTTTATACTGATAATTTAAATGACAGTTTGATTATATTAATGGAAAATAGGCTCTTTTAAGCACTGATTAATTTAAATTCCTATAATGGTTAGATAATACAGTGTCATGGTGCTGCTAGAATTGATGCATTTCATGGATACCAAATGTATCTTTTATTGTGTTTAAGAGATTTTTCTGCTATTACACATGTTTCCAGCAGATATTTATTAAGGATGTATGCAGAAATGTTACTTTCAGATGTTGATTTTGCTTTAAATCAGCATAACTACAGTTTTACCAAAATTTATGAAATCTGGGTGGGTTCATTCCATTTGTATTTAGTAGATTTTCTTCATTCATTATCAGAGTTTTGGAAAGCTACTACTTTAAAACTGATTTAAGGATTTTTTTTGCAATTTCAGAATTTCTTTTACCATAATTTTAAATAGGTAGCATTTTATAAGAAGTGCTGTAGTAATATGGTAACATATATTCTTCTGCATGCTCTAGGAAGTGAAAACTAATTTGTACATTTTTAAACAATATGCAATAAAAATATATTTTAGTGACCAAGAGTTTTTATTAGCTTTCTAAATAATTATAAATTCCTTATCTTGAAATTTTAAAGAACTAACCTTTATTCTTTCCTAATGTTTTCAAAAAGATTTTGAAGACAGCATAAATATTTTCTGAAGCTTTTTTTCAGACAGTATAACAATATAGGTTATTTGCAAGATGAAAAAATACTGTTCATTTGCTATAAAGACATTACTAACCACCTCCAATAGGGATTAACTCTTCTTCCTCCTCCTTGACATTATTATTGTAATTAATGGCAAGGAGTGTTCACCAGTCCATCTCTTGTGATTGTCAACTTCTGTTTTCAAGATGAACAGCTGGAGTTAGAGGTATAGTTATTCACAATGGAACAGATTGGCTCTAGATTAATTATGATCTCTATAGAGGGCTATTTAAAATTCCTTTCCTTCTCTTCCATTTTTGTTCGTAGAAGATCATAGTGGGAATTCCAGTGGAAGGGAGCTTTGTGATGTGTACAGTTCTGTTCTAGGACTTAGGAGAAATGTTTTTCCTTTTAATTCAGCTTTCAGTCTTTTCTCCTAGATTAGTAAGGGACAGTAAGCATAGGCGGAGGGGTAGGGGGACAAGCAAGCCACTTAAATGCGTGAAATTTGTGGTGAATGTGACAGTAAGGAATTGTGAAGTCTTTGGTAAAGTGGAATGGGTGAAATTCACTTGATGATATTAAAGATTTAAAAAAATACAAACAGAAGGATTGGGACTAGGTGACCCATCTGGTTTCCAGTTTAGACCTTCAAACTTTTTGAAATGTGAATCTTTGTGAATTATATATGGTTTAGCCCAGGGTAAGGATTTCCAGCTAGTAATATCTATTGTTGTAATGTCCTTATAAACTCTTGGTGGAGGTATTTGGGAGGATATGATTTACAGATTTGGAATACTGGATATTTTCTCTTTGGTGACATATTACTCTGGCAGATGTTATTAACTTTCTCAAACATAAAAACCTGACCATGTCACTTTCCTCCTTAAAATATTTTGGTGGCATGGTGTATGTAGACCAATCCATGGTTATCAGATGAGGCCTCCCCAGCTTCATCACCTTGTTCTTCTGTAGTGATTACTCCAAATTGCTTGTACTCCACATATAACAAAGCAATCATGTTGCTTATCTGCAAGTCTTTGCTTCCTTGCTTTTGAAGAATGTTCTCCCTTCTCTTTGCAATGGTTGCATATACACACGACACACACACAATCCATACTTCTTCCCACTTCATCTCTGCTTCTAACTTGACTACCAACTGTTCAGCCCTGTATATATCTTATGAGCATCACCTCTGGTAAGCTTTCTCTCATGCCCTCAGACTGAATTACGTTTCCTTTTCTGTTAAATCCCTATTACCCTCAAACTGACATATGGAGGTTAACATTAACTTCCCACTCTTCTGGAGCAGGGATTATGTTTTATTTATTTGTATCCCTGGTGTATCTCTGGTAGACATTCAATAAACATAGGAATAAAACAATTACCTCAGAGAAATTGAGTACATGCTCTGAATGCCCTTGGTACTACAAAATAAAGTTATTACCTACAGGTTTGTAAGACCTTGAGGCTAAGATATAAAACTAGTTATAGTCTTTAAAAATCAGTCACTGTTATCAACTTAAGACTTAAGTTTAACTGACTTAATCTAATTTTCTTCAAAATTTTCTAGTTCGTATAAAGAAATTTTAAAGATAATGTGTTAATAAACAATGTAAGTACCTAAATACTGTGAAAGATAATAAAATGTACATTTTTCTTCATAGAATAATTTTTATCCTTGAGAATAATTTTTTCTCCTTATTTAAAAAGCAATGCAGAGTGATACAATGATATATTCTCTATGAAATTAGACAATATTTATATTCTGTGTTTTTAAACCAGTTATTGCTAAAATAACTTTTTGAAAACTTCATCTTTATAAAGATCAGCACAAGTAATTATTATTTAACTCAAGAAGTGAATTTAAGGACAATAGATTTTTTTAAATTGAATGTTGTATTATGTACATTTAGCAGAATGTATGTGGGGCCAACTATTCATAGGATAACACATTGGCCTCACATTTCACATGCAAATAAGCTGACAATTAATCTCTGAAATGTATTGAAAGCTCTCATGCTCCAGGGGATACCTTCCTTGTAGGAGGTGGAAAATGTAGGTATGACTAAATAGTTGAAGTAAGTGTACATTTTATATTTGTTATCTATCAGTTTGTCATTTTCCATTGACAGTTTAGTTTGGCCATATATCGAATGTAGACAAAATAGTTAAGTTTTGGACTCTGGCCTAAATTGAAGTCTAAACATTGATATTACAACTTTGAAGATAGAAGGAACTTTTGCTATTACATAGTCCAGCCACAGAAGTGGAAGCAAGTCCTTGGAAGGGGTATTTAGCATCACTATTTGCTAATGGCTAGATTAGACCAGAGAGGTGTACAGAGTCATTGATTATTGGGGTCAATTTCGATGGAGGCAGCTCTACTAAATTCCAGGAGGGTTTGTTTTCTGTATCACATTTCAGATACTTATCATCCTGATTTTCATCACTGTTATACACACATTTATCATTACTTGCTAAACTCCCCTACTAGATTCTCAGCTTCTGAGCTAAACCTGGTTGACTTAACATTTCTTGATATCTCATGTAGTTTATAGCCATTTAAGTATGTAGTAGGTAATGAATACATTTGTTGAGTGACTAAATATGTATGCTTTTACTGTGACTGAGATGACAGAAAGTGTTACATAAGTTATTTCAGCTTGATCATTAGCATCAAAAAAATATCACATACAAGACAGGGTTAAGAAAGATACCAGTGTGAAGAGTAATTAGGTTACCTTTTAAATTTTCACAGAAACCACTTAGCTATTAATAGTCCTATTAACATCTTTAATAACAATTTTATTGACATGTAACTCACATGCTAAGCAAATCACCTATTTTAAGTAAAATTCAGTGGTTTTTAGTATTTTCATAGAGATTTGCAACCGTCACCACAATCAATTTTAAAACATTTTATCACTTCCCTTCAAACACTGTACCCATTAGCAGTCACTCCCTTTTTCTCCTTCACACACTCCAGGAATCTACTTTCTATCTCTGTAGGTTTGCCTGTTCTGGATATTCTTTATAAATGGAAACATGCAATATGTATATTTTTATGACTGGGTTCTTTTACTTAACATGTTTTCAAGGTTCATCCATGTTGTAGAATGTATAAATACTTGATTTCCTTTTATTGCCAAATAGTCTATTGTATGGTCCACTTATGGAAAGTTCACCATTATTATGAATAATGCTGCTATGAACATTTGTGTACAAGTTTTTGTATGGACATATGTTTTTGATTCTCTGGGTACATACCTAGAAGTGGAATTGCTGGATCATGTGGTAATTTAACCTTTGGGAGGAATTGCTAGATTGTTTTGCAAAGGAGCTGCACCATTTTAAGGATATAAGGGTTCCAGTGTATAAGGGTTCCGGTTCCCCTACATTATCATCAACACTTGTTATAATCTTTTTGACATCCTAGTAGGTGTGAAGTGGTATCTTGTTTTGGTTTTGATTTTTATTTCCGTGATGGCTATTGTTGTTGACTATTTTTTCATGTGCCTATTGGCATTATATAGAAATGTGAGCTGGTGATTATTTTAATCACATCGATTATATGATCAATACTTGTTTTATGCCAACAACGTTCTACATAGTGTATCATAGAGGAGTCATGTCTCTGGATGTATGCAGTCTAAAAGAGATTTTAGCATACTTGTCCATTAATCGTTCAACAATATAAGAATGTTGTAATCATGCTGTGAGACATTGTAAAGGCTGTCTATGCATACAGTGTAGAATATTAGGTCACTAGCTAAGTTAAGCCAAATTTTTTAGTTTCATTTACCCAGGGCACCAAAGGGTTTTTATTTTTTATTTTTAACAATGAAAGTTCTCTATGACACTTAATACGAAACCTTAGACATAGATATATAGAGAGATTACTGCCATAGCTGCTTTGGAGTCTATAATATGAGATTACCAGGAAAGCATGTTAGCAAAAGTGTCTTTAAAAAGCACACTTAATTCTCCCTTTGGCTTAATAGTTATGTAATTGAATCATTCTAGGGTATGTTTCACTCACAAGCCAAGTTACCATTAAAGTGAAGATCTAAGGCCTCTCTGGCTCTACGAAATAATATGTATTTTTTTCTCTAGAGAAATAGAGAATGGTTATTAGTGAATTTGTTAAATTATAGGAAGAACTATGCTATTGGGTGTTATCTTGTATAGCAGTCATACATTTTCAGCTTCTTTTAAAGAGTATAGCTAAGGGATTCTGTCATTATTACATATGATTAGAAAGTTTTAGTTTCCATAGCAAAGAAGGGAGGTGGACTTTACCTTAGAGGTCTCAAAACCTACAGGACTCTACTAGGTGTCAAGCCCTGAACTAGTACTGGGCTTAGTATCACTTGGTTTTATTTATTTTTTGAGAGAGAGGTATCTTGGGCAGAAATAATAAAGAAAAATCACATACCTAAATAGACTCCCTTCCCTTTACCCAACTTTCAACTTTAATAAAGTTTCTGCTTGAACTTTTTATTTTTCTGGAGAAGCTGGACTCCTTACTTCCCTACTTTCTGATACCTACTGGATAGTTTTTGTTTGTTTGTTTGTTTCTTTGTTTTAAGTCAGAAAAGATCAGTTATCCAAGTTGAATTTTTTCCTACTGTGGAGACAACCAATTTTCCCTGGTAGATGACTTCTGTGACCACGTTTAGTTTGGGAACTTCACGGAGTCACCATTTCCCATGGAAGAAGAGGATCTGCAGTTTACCCTAATTGAAAAGATTCAAGAAGCCCCTGACCGAGAGAGTAAAAAACATGGAAGAAACATGACAGTTTAAAAAGACTCAGTCATCACAGTTTTAACTTTGAAGCGTCAAAGAAGTAGGACCTTTAAAGAAGATACTTAACCATGTAAATTCCTGCATTTGCCTATGTGGTATTTAAGGTATCTCGGAAGAAAAAAATGATTTGGCATGGCATCTCGTCTTTTGAAGCCTTAGCAAAGTACTATTATTATACTTGTTTCACTTAATTTTCAGAAGACTTAAAAGCCCTTGATGAAGATAACTTTGTTTCTTGAAAATCCAAATAGCTATTATTCCTGATAAAGATAATGAAAAAGTAAGCAACCTAATTTTCTTGGACTTCAAAGTAGAACTGGTTCATAGATGCCATTTCTTCTAAAACTTAATGTAGCCATCTTCCTACAGGTAATCTGACCCTCATATCTTTGCCATTTCTTTTGTTGTCCTATGAGAACACTTCACTCCCCACCTCACAGGGTTGTTGTGAGGCACATTTTAAATGTTTCTAAGTGTAGCATTAATAACTTATGACTGTCTCTTTGTTGATAGTTTCTATAATCACAAGATACTGTTTATTTTAAAATTTGCAAGTACTTTACCACAGCTATGAATGGATATTAGGTATATTAAAGTGGAAGTAAGATAATGAAGTTATATTGGATTTATTAATGAGCATCATAAATAATTTAACTGCATGAAATGTTGCATTGATTTTTTTCACCTAAGCTTTTTTACAATTATAATTAAAGAAAAGCTAAAGTAAAACTGCCTGGTTTCCCCTTTTATTTACTTGAAATTTAATTACTCATTTTTAACAGATAAAAGGTAACTCATCAAATGCCAATGAATAAAAAATGAAAAATACTCAAAAAATGAAAAATACAGTGGACTAGATATAACTTAAAGAAAAAAATGGAGACCGTGAAATAAGCTTCAAGCATATAGAGATGCCCAGAATTCAGACTTGGATTAAAAACTGAGTAAGACTCCATGTTATTAGGTAGAAGTGAAATCTTAGTAATATTTTTATTAAAAATAGGGTTACTGTAGGAATAGAGATTTGATAAGAGTCAGAAAGAAAATCTGCATATGCTAAGTAAGGGAAACATGTTTGAGTTAAAATTTGTGCATAGAAAATAATTAGCCTGTGGAATTTTGTTTCATTTGTACAATTTCATTTTTATAACCTATTATGGGAAGTAATTGTATAACATTTTCTGTGCCACATAAATCAAGTAACTTGATTTTTGCAAATCAAAGCTCATATATAATTATATGAATTATCAGATAATGGCTCCCAGAGTGAGACTTTAGAATTGCTATTAGGTGTCTGCTTTCAACTGCTTTGTTTTCACTGTGTAACAGTATCAAAAGACAAATCCATTCAAAGTGAATTGAGGGGTTCAAGTTTATAATCTGGTATTTGTAAACAAATTAGAAAATATTTTCTAATTTACCAGATTATTTAAATGTTTGTTTTATAACATATTCTATACACTATAAAAATTGGGAATGGACATAGTCCTAGGTTAAATATGTTGGAATCGAGAAGTTATTTGAAGTCAGAATTTTTTTTATATGCCCGTAAAAGTAATTGCTTTAGATGAACCTTGCACTCTTCACTTCACTAGAGATTCTGCAGCTCCCTACTGTCATATATACCACATAATCCACTCAGTTATGTTTTTCAATTTAACTTGTTTAGTGTGTGTAGGAGTGGGAACTACAAAAGGGGCCTTTCTTTGGCTAACTTAGTTTGCCCTTTAATTAACTCCCTCTTTTGATAGTCTCACAATTTGCCCTTGTTTCAGCATTTTATGCATACTTTTGTATCTAATACTACTGATATGAATGATATAAATTGGCCCATATTATACTATTCTTTATCCAGTAATGCTTATAGATTTGAATATACAGCAAGACTAATACTTTGAAAATTCTAACCTCATAGTAATGAGAAAAACACTATGTAAACATTGAGCTAGTTTGAGGATAATTATGAAATTATTGATAAATTTTATGTATAACCATTAATAAAAATGAAGCTCCTTTGAAAATTAATTCTGAATCTGGTTTCTATTGCCTCTACCAATTTCTTAACACCAAAAATGGAATCTAATACTGAGAAGTTATTTTTTGATTAAAAAAAAATAAAGTAAGACTGCTTTCTTTTTCCCAAAAATGTCATTGCATCTAATATGTGTGTTCTTCTAACCAATCTGACATAGAAGGCAAATATTAAAGTTGGTGAACATATGCTTCAGAAATATTGAAGAAATATAACAGTATTAGTCATTACCTTAACAGCATTACTTTTCTGATCTTTAAAACTCAGAAGGGCTATCTTATATCAGTGCCCATTTTATTATGGAGATGGTTCAGAGAATGCATCCTGAGCCTGATTTAATTCTAGAGAGGGTAGTTTCCTGGGAGGAACTGTGTATAATATAATGCTTTTGTTATTATTTTTTTGGTCTCTAAATATAAAGCACATTCTTGCTATCATATTCCTCTCAAAAATTAAGGGGGTGAACTTAGGTTCTTTTGGCTGTGCCACAAGTAGTTTTTATTTAGGCAAATCACTTCATCTCTCTGAGCTGGTTTCCTTATCTATTAAGTAAAGCAGGGGAGTGAGTAATGATTTCGAAGGCCCTTTCTCTTGGTTATCTTAACGTGGTCTTGCCTTTAGTCCAGGAAATGAATGAGATGTCCCCTTGTGGTCTTCTATATCAGGGCATGAGCTTTTGTACTGAGTTTGTAGTAGTGAAAAACATTGATATGTTACTGTGCTGCATAAAAGAATCAATTACCTAAGTCAAATTAGTCATCTCTTTAAATAGAACATTTGGAAAAAGAAGTATTGTGTCTTGTGCTTTTGCATTATGTGCACATATAATTTAAATTATTTAAATTCCTTCCAGATGACACTGTGGATTCCAAATATGTGGTCCATCAGTTATTACTTTTCAACAATAGATTCATTTGAAATTAGAGCACTGGCATAGGAGATAACATAACATTGTAATGTCCATTATAAAGGGATAGATTCTGAACTATTCTGATACCTAATAAGCAGACTTACAGATTGCAACCCATATGATAAATCTTCTATACTTGGGAAATCTTCTGTACTTGGAAGTGGAGTTTAGCAGTATAAAATAAAATAACAGCAAACTGAAAAAACTTGTTCTGTGTTGTTGCTGTCTTTGAAACATGTTATCAACCAATAGAAGATGATGAAGTCTGACATGCTGTTTTGAGGGAAAGTAAGATGTAAGAACTTAAGTAATATATCGCTATATCTGGAAATGATAGTGTAGGCATTTAGCACTTCAGGTGGTGGTGTTGATGTCTCGCCTGTGAGTGACACCTCACAGTCTAATACAAATTCTAGACCAATTATAAAAAGAAAGCATTATACCCAGAAAGGCTAGGGAAGGAAACTTCTTGTTTTTAATTCACTAAAGTTCAGTGATACCGATTGAAAGATTATTTTTGTTCATCTTCTTCATCTTTCTTCCTCAAGAGATTGTCTTCTGTCATTTTATTTCAGTTTTGTACTCTGAATGCTTGGCTGTGTGCACTATCTTTAGTACTTCTAAAGATTAGGTGATATGGTATACATGGAAGTTTACCCATTAAGGATTAGACCTAGATGGGTTTATATTTCAACCTATGTTGTTATAATTTTTCTTTTTTGTAGTTTTATCTCTACTCATTTGGTTTTATAATTGTCTCATGAGAAGTAGAACAGATACAATTTCCTTATTTATCATGGAAAAAAAAAACTGACATATTAAGGAAGTTAGGGAATCTTTCCAAAGTCTATAGATAACAGAATTAGAATTTGACTTTAATCCTTTTATTCTCTGCCTCAGTCTTTCCCTAATTTATCTTAAAGAAATTTTAAGTCTCCATTTGGAGACCAAACTTGAAAAAAATGATGTTATGAATCTTTAAACACGCAGTTGAAATTCACAAATAAGTATTAGGTGTGTAGGCACTGAGTTCATTTGAGAACGTATTATGTATTTAAGTCAACATGGTGATGTTGGTTTTATATTTACTAACATTGGCAACTGTCTTTCTTTTTGGCAAATATCTTAATAGAGTTTAGTATGTATGCTTGTATGTGCATTTGTGTGTGTGTAGTCATAGTATTTTTGATTATACAGCTGCAAGCAAAGAAAAATTATTAGGGGATCTTATACTTGGATAATTTGTATGAGTAGAGCACACAGTAAACTTAGACGTTCTATGCTTTCTTTGCTCTTTAGTCTGTGGACCTAGTAATATAGTTAAGACTACAACCTGGGTGTTTACTAAGTAGCTGGCTAATGGTTTTATTTTTGCTTAGAGCTAACTTATGCTTCCAAAACTATCATGGCATGAGCAAACACTTAGAACACTTGTCCCAAGAGTTCTCAGATTTGCACATAAGGGTACAGCAACTTAACAGCATCTACAGGGGGCCTCATAACAGAAGTCATTTCTTGGGAGGAGCAATTTGAAACTTGCAAATCGCTTCAAAATTATGTTGCAGAAGATGGTAATGGGCCATGAGTAGTTCAAAAAGTAGGTTCAAAATTTTATTTGATGGTAAAGAGTTTAAAACTGTAAATCATTGATTCTTAAAAACATGTTGAGAGGCTGGGAGGCAGTTATCCTTGTGGAGTGTTTTTATATTCACCTGTATGTGCACATAGAATCACATGGCTTAGAAATTATTTAACTAACAAGTTATATATGTAAAATCTCTACGACCCACACAGAAAAGCAATCAGTAATGTAAGCATGACCAGCTGTTTCTGGTCCATTTTAATACTCATTTATTGAAAATCATTTATCTTGCATGTCTGTGTGCCACAACAAAGGGCGTAAGATTACCCTCAGGGAGCTTTGTGAGACGGTAGGCTACATAAGCAGTATGACCGGGATCTGTGATGCTGAGAGACAGTGATTCATAGGAAGCCCCAGCCCAGCTCTCTCCCTGGCTACTTCAGCACTCTCTGATCTTATACTTACCTTTACACTCTTTGACATACAGTAGTCCCTCTCTGTATCGCGGTTCACTTATTTAGGCCTCACTGTATCATGTGATTTTTAAAAATACTATATTTAATTATTTTTCGCGGATTTTTTTGCTATATCGCGGGATTTTGCGGTACTGTATACGTATGTTGTTAAAGTTATGTAGGTTTAAGAGTGTAGAATAAAATGTAAGGTTCCTACGTCTAGAACGTAATATCCGCAATAAGTGAGGGAATACTGTATTCAAGTGGCAGGCATTGTGGATATGTCAGCAAACAAGAAAAACATCTCTGTTCTCATGGTGTTTAAACTTAAGTGGGGAAGCAAGAAAAATAATTAAATAAATAACTGTAAAATTACTGTTCTGAAAAGTATGAAAGAAGAGATCAAAGAGAGAGGGAGGGGGCAGGTCATGTTACACAGAAGAGGAGGCCTCCTTGAGGAGTCACACATCACTCATCCTTCCTGAGAGCAGAAGCAGATGTAGGAGAGTGGGGAAGGAGCGGTCCGGCAGGGGGTGGAGCATCTGGTTTGGCCCTGAAGCAATTAAATGTTTAGTGTCCTCATCTGAGGTCATGGTAGTGACAGTGGGAAAAAACTATAGAGAAAGACAAGGATGGAAGAAATTAGAGGATTGTTCATTATGTAACTCTGAGAGCAAGGGGATAGGAAAAGTTATGGGTATTTGTAGTCCACTGCCCTGTAAGGCTTTTGAGCAATAGCTGTATTTATTCCTTCTTGAATTCACATGATCTGGTAGGGTACTTGATACATAGTAGGTGTGTAATAAATATTTATTGAATCAGGCAGCTGGTTAATTTTTCCTTATGTCCTATTTTTTTTCTTACAGTTAAGGTAGAAATTCTTTTGAGGATGAGGAAAATATCATATGCCCCAAAATCCTAGACACGTAAAGGGCAATAAATACTGTTGATTTATCATTGATTGCTTGAGTTTAGTTCAGAAATTACACAAACTGATAGCCTGATCAGTTAGCTATAACCACCAAAATCCTAGTGTCGCATGACTAAATTATAAGTGCAAATCATAATACATTGATGTAAAATGAACTTACACTTTCTTGGTTTTGTCTTCTTCAAATAGAACCCAAGAGCCAAAATATATAAATACCCAAATTTTATAGAATTTGTCATAGGGCTCTCAATTGCTAATAATTTTAAAGAAGAGGTACTTTTGACTGTGTTATAAATCCAGAATATCACTTAGCACTGTTACAATCATTTATGAATATAACGTTAAGTCATATCAATAAATGGAATCTAAGATAAGCTTTTCTTCTTATTTGAATTTATTCACTTTTATAAAAGATGCATATGAAAGTGATTTAACTATACTCTCAAAAGATTAACATTTTTAAGTTGCTTATGAAGTTAGTTGCCAGAAATCATGTCATTTTAATATAATTCTTGAAGAAATTGAGCATGGAAACTAGCTTTGGCTTTCCACATATATATTTACATATAGTTTCTCCTAAGTCTTTTTTCCCTAGCTTTATTGAGATATAATCGGCATAGAACATTCTGTAAGTTTAAGGTGTAAAATGTGTTGTTTTGATACACTTACATATTACCAAATGATTACCACTATAGCGTTAGCTAATACCTATGTCAGGTCATATAATAAAGATGTACTATCTTAGCAACTTTCAAGTATTGTTAACTATAATCAGTATGCTATACATTAGATCCCCAGAACTTACTCATCTAATAGCTGTAAGTTTGTACTCTTTGGCCAACATCTTGATCCCTTTTCTCCTAGCCTCTGTAAGCACCATTGTAATCTCTGTTTCTATGGATTTGGCTTTTTTAGATTCCAGATATAAGTGCTCTCATACAGTGCTTGTTTTTCTCTGTCTAGCTTACTTCACTTAGCATAATGCCCTCGGTGACCATTCATGTTGTCTCCAATGACAGGATGTTTTTTCTCACAGCTGAATAATATTTCGTTGTGTATGTACACCACATCTTTACCTGTTATCCATTAACAGACACCTAGGTTGTGTCCATACATTGGCTATTGTGAACAATGCTGCAGCGAACATGGGATCATAGTCTTTGATTTGTTTTCTATAAATCAGTAATTTAGTTGTAAGGTGAGGGAAAAAGTCATCAGTCATCGTAAGCACATGTGAAAAAAGACAATTACAGTTAAGGTGGAAAAACCTTAAGACAGGAGTCTCAGTTCAAGTCCTAGCACTGTTGCTATTGCATGCAAGACAGAAAGTCTTACCACCTACTGTAGCATTTAGGTTTAGTAGTCTGGGTTAAGTAATTTTGTTGCTTAATCTTGGTATAAGTGAAGCCCTCTGGCCTTGATGTCATATGAGGGGGGACCCCCCCAAAAACAGAATTTATTTATTAAAAATTGTGTGTTTGTTCTTACATGTTTAAACTTCAGTGTCCTTCAGAGTACTCTCCATTTGATGCAGTACACCTAACGAGACGTTTCTTCCACTGCTTAAAACAGTTTTTGAACTTGTCAATTGGGATGCCTTTTAGTGCTTCTGCCGTTTTTCATTTCATCTCTTCCATGTTGCAAAACGTTTCCCTTTGAGGACTTTTTTCATCCAGGGAAACAAACAAAAAAAGTCACTTGGGCCAAAATTGGGTGAATAGAGAGAGTGGGGCAGGGGGTTATTGTGGTTTTGGTCAAAAACTGCTGAACACTCAGTGCTGTGTGGGCAGGTGCACTCGTAAATCACCCATCATGACATGGGCAAATGCGTTGAGTCTTCAAAAAAATGTATTGAAGCCAAACACAGCCTCTTAGAACAACACCAGCTGGCATGCTGATATAGATGGGTTCCTAGAACCCTCAATTAGATAATTCCGTTTTTGGGGGGGGTGGGGGTCCTCTCTCACATGTGGTAGCTTCACACAGAGAAAAACTCATTCGAAGTCACAGATTACAAAAGAGAGTGTTAGGTCAAGGGAAATGAAGCTTATGGGATGGACATGCTCAAATTTGTCAGCATTAACTAGAAAACAGCAAAAAGCAAATGGCCTGCTGACAGAGATTTCAGTTGTATCATCTGCTATAGCTAAAGTGGTAACTCTTGCCAAACTAATCTGGAGCCAGTCTTCGTCATCTATAAATAAAAGGATAGGCTTAAAATTAATTGATTTTACACTTTGCAAAAGATAGCTGTATATTCATAAGAGATGAAAGAAATATAATTCTTCACTTATTTAAGGTGGTTTCCCTGAAGACATCTCTCCAATAGGATAATCTAATATCATGCTCGGAATAAATTGCCAAACAAAGTTTTTAGTCACCGATCAGTGTTTATAAAAGGGAAAACAACACAAATATTGACTTACATGAAGGTACTAGATATATAATTCACAATATCACTTGAATAATTTTTTTTTCTCATTTAGGAACTAGTACTGAATAGCTTTTTACTCCCCTCTAGATCCCACACCCAATCCTCCAAATTCACTGATGGATGGAAAGTATGGTTAACATTAAAATATTTTAAATGCCTGTAAAGTAGTTTGAGCCTTTCACAAGTGAGTATCTTTTGAGCAAGAAGTTGGTATCCACACCCTCTACCTTAGAATAGGCTATTTTAAATTTTCAAAGGGAATCTCTGTATTCATTTTAGATCATTGTGAGTAGAGACCTGCAGTGAGAGTGAAAAGTAGAAGTAAAATTGGGACCTCCTGTGGTTCCTTCATCTTTCATCTCCTTTCCTTGGTGACAGCTACTTTAAGGCAAAGACCACAGGAGACACTGTGCCATGCTGGCAGTATGTGGATGTTAGGGGATGTTACAGTACAAAGCCATCTCCAGCGAGAGAGGGCTACTCTATAGCATGTAGAAATGCTGCTGTTCCTGCAGTTATCAGGGCTGGGGAATTTCTAAAGGCCTCTTTAGTGCTTTTATGGGTCCCTCCCTTTTAATGAGTAAAAAGTGGAGTGAAGCTCGACTTTGTGAGCTCTCTGGAATCAACTGGGAATCTGTCTGCAGTGCAGCATGTTTTAATGAGGTAAACATAATGTAGTTTAGATTCAGATTTCACCTTCTCTCTCCTCTTACAGTCAGAAGTCAGCCTTACCACTTTTATGAGAATCATTTCTGTTTACTTATTTTCTCACTCCATTAACTTGCTAAATTTATTCTGAAGTCTACAGCAAAGATTTAAACTTATTAAAAATAATACATCGTAGTACCTAAGGATGACAATAGAATTCATTGAGTGCACACCTGATGTGGGTCTAATTTATATTACACCTGTTTATGTACATCACTAATCAAAATATCTCCCTTAAAATATCATGTTAAATATTTTTAGCTTTTTCATATCTCATTGAGGATTCTTTTAAGATTATTGCTTGTGCGTTTGGGAGGTACTAACATTTGAGTATGTATTTATGTGTTTTCTTTAAAGGCTCCCTCATATGGGCTATTTATTCCTCAGAGTCATCCATTGAAGATAATTAATATCAGTCCTAATTTTAGAGATGAGAAAACAGACGTAATGAGGTTAGATAACATGTCCAAGGTCCCATGTCTAGCAAATGGCTGGAACCACAGTTTGAACCAAGTCAACAGACTTCTGAGTCTATGCTTTTTTAAAAAATTGAGATAGCATTGACATATAATGTTGTCTTAGTTGTGGATGTACCTGAGCCTGTATATATATATATTTTAAGTTTTTAAAAATTTCTCACCCGAGGATATGTTTATTGATTTCAGAGAGAAAAGAAAAGAGGATGGGAGGAAAGGAAGAGGACGGGAGAGCGGGGGAGAGAGAGAGAGAGAAACAGAGAGCATCAATAGGTCCCCTCCCACACACGCCTCGATGGGGGTTCAGGCCTGCAACCCAGACATGTGCCCCAACTGAGGATTGAACCTGCAACATTTTTTGGGGCACGGGATGATGCTCCAACCAACTGAGCCACCCAGCCAGGGTCCTGAGCCTATACTTTTAACCACTGTTTCATATATGGTTCTTGCTTAATGTATATATTTAACAATATTCTTCACAACTCAGAAATTTCTGTTTATAGACTCGCAAAGAAATGCACTACACATTTTGAAGTAATTTGTTTCAGATTAACTTTATAACTTCCTTGGAAAAGTCAATGATGTTTCTTTTTTTTTTACTATAGTAAAATTCTTTATTTTACCTGATTTCACATGCTTTTAATGATGACACCATTATTTTATGTACTACCAAGGAAAAATACTGTCAATTAAACTGATTGTATCAGCTTTTTCAGACTTATTCAGATATAGATGTCAATGTGTCTCTGGAACTACTTTTGTACGTGGGTAATATATGTAAGATACATGGTTTAAGATGTTCCTATAATTTCATAATATTCAGAGTCCAACTCTTCTGATTAACTTTTTGTCTCTAATTTATGTCTACTTTTTTCAACCCAAGATTGTGGCTATCATTAACATTGGTGATACAGTCTTTATTTAAAAACTGCCTCCCCCTTGTCTCTGAGATTTTCTTCCAAGCCACTGTTTATTAAAAGCTTTAATTCTTGAATTTCACTTCATTTCTAAACACCACGTTTTCCAGAATATGGCCAAGTTATTTCCAGTTTACTACAGGGACTGTCTTTAAAATTATCAGCAAATATGTCTTTATCTGTTTACCTGTAGCCATCAGTTTCTATATTGTCTGTTAATCCAGAGATGCCAGGCTATGTATGAAGATGATGGCTTGTGAGGCAGGCAGGGAAGGAATCTTGAGCTGAAAAGTAAGACTTGGGGATTATCAAGGCTTACCTTGAAAGCATGGCTCAGAGGAAGCAGCGTTCAGAAGCAGGTACCAGCAAGAGGATAAGACACAGGACACAGGGAACATCTGCTAAAAGGGCCGTAAGGATAAGACAGTTAACCAGAAGAGTTGCCAGAATCACAGGAAGCTTAGAGAGACACCTTGATAAGCATTTAGGCAAGCTAAAGCATTTATCTGTATCTAGTAGAAAAATCCTTTAGTATACTAGGCTGTTTGCCTAGCAGGACCTGAAATTCCTACTCACTGAAGTCCTTTTGGTGAAAAAATACTGCTTATGAACAGTGCATAGTTACTTTGTTTTAATTTAAAAGGCATTTCTTTCCTTTTAAAGGGTAGCTTAAATTGTATTAAGAAACACATTTATACCCTAAACTATTGAAGAAAGCAGTAGTTCCTAAGTGGAACTAGGTTGAGGCCAGCAGCAAGTCGTCCTGAGAACACCTAGCCCAGGAAGTGGCACAGGAGTGCCTTGAAGTCCGCTCTGCATTCACAGCTGCTGGGGGGCGGGGGGGGGGGCGGGGGGGATGGTGAGTGAGGAGAAGCCAACAGGCAGATCCTGAGAGGAGGCAGTATTGTGAGGTGCTCCCGTCAGCTCTCTGCCTTTCGTAGTTAGGGAGCGCCCTCACCGTCAACACTGAGAGTAATGTCAAGAGGGAAGCCTGTTGTAGTCTATTTTTAAATCCTCTTTTAAAAGTGTATCTGGATATTTTTCACAGTTTCACATAATTAATGCTTAGGAAGTACATGCAAGGGGCTGCCGTTCTGGAAACTGATGGTGGATCTTGGTTTCTGGAGGCATGGAAGAGAGGCAGCCTTCTTAAATTCTGTAACTGACCATCGGCGTGGAGGGTTTACTCCACAGGTTAAATTAGTGCCCTGCTCATGCCCTGGACTCTCAATTTTATTGGATAGTCTAACTCCTTGTTGGATGGTACTTTTAAAGTATTTTTTCCTCTAGATATTACATAGCTAATTTAATGAAGTTTACTCCATTTTTTGCAGAACTTTGACTTTAGATAAAGGAAAATTGTAGAATTCCAGCTTAAGGAACCTTTCAAATGATGTTTTTGAAATGTTTTTGAACTCCTTCAGCTGACTTCTAGATTTGAAGAACCAACAGGAAACCAGCTGGTCCTGTTTAAAGGGAAACTTTACCAAACAGTTATGAGAATAAAGAACTATTTTGCCCTTATTCTAGCATTCAGACATGAGATCATAGTGGTATTTCAAAATATCTTCTGACTCACTGGTGTCTCCAGCTGAACAATTTAGGGGTTTCTTTGTAATGTGAAACTGTCAAAACTCTACCTGTAAAAAAGGAACAGGTTAGCAGCCAGAGAACCCCAATTTTTTAAACAATATTTCTGAAATGTGAGATGCTAAGTTAAAATTTGGGTATCAGAATTAACCCCAAGGTATTAATTACTGCTAAAAATTAGTCTAATGGGGGAGGAAATGTGATATATAGAGTTGTAGATTAAAGAAAGGAACATCATTTCTTCAGAATTTCAAAAGTGTGCCAAGTATGTAAAATTATATATAAATGCTGAACACATTTAAGATAACAGCTCACAGAACTTCCTTCAGTAATTGTATAGAATATATATTATTATTATTCCTGTTTTATAGATGAGAATACCAAGTCATACAGCTAACAAATGAAAGAATAGGAATTTAAAATCAGATTTTTCTGTTCTGAAAGTTGTATATTCTTCATTTTAATTGAACTGTAGAAAACATTTTTAAAAATTATTTTGTCTATGCAGAATCCCTTGAGATGCCATATGAATTTTAGGATGGTTACTTTTATGTTTCTCCCAAAAACACTGTTGGGATTTTGATAGGGATTACTTTGAATCTACAGATCACTTTGGGTTGTATTGACATCTTTACAATATTAAGTTTTCCAATCCATGTACATAGTTTACCTTTCTATTTATTTGTCTTCTTTAATTTTATTCAGGAACATTTTATAGTTTTTAGTGTACTAGTCTTTCACCTCCTTGGTTAAGTTTATTCTTTTTTTTTTATGATTATATTATGCCTAGAGAGAGGGGAAGGGAGGGAGAAATAGAGGGAGAGAAACATCAATATGAACAAGAAGCATGGACCAGTTGCTCTCACACGCCCCCAGCTGCCCCCAGCTTCCACCAGTTGGGGACCTGGCCCACAACCCAGGCCATGTGCCCTGACCAGGGATTTGAACAGTTGTCCTTTCAGTTCACTGAACAACGAACGCCCAGCCCACTGGGCCACACCAGTCAGGGCAGTGAAGTCTATTCTTGAGTAGTTTATTCATTTTGATGCTATTGTAAATAAAATTGATTTTTAAATTTTCTTTTCAGATTGTTCAATGTGTATAGAATTACAGCTGATTTTTGTGTGCTTATTTTCTATCCTGCAACATTCTGGACTCATTTGTCAGTTTTAAGTGCGTGTGTGTGTGTGTTTGTGTGTGTGTGTGTGTGTGAGAGAGAGATAGAGAGAGAGAAATCTTAAATGCTTTCTACATATAGATCATGTCCTTTGCAAACAGAGATGATTTTACTTCTTCCTTTCCAGTTTGGATGCCTTTTATTTCTTCTAATTGCCTAATTGGTCTGGCTACGACTTTCAGTACTATGTTGAATTTAAAGTGGAAAAAACTAGCATCCTTGTCTTGTATTTGATCTTAGAGGAAAAGGCTTCAGTCTTTACCTTTGAGTCTGATGTAAGCTGTGTGCTTTTCATATGCATATGACCTTCATTATGTAGAGGTAGTTTTCTCCTATTCCTAATTTGAGTGATTTTATGACAAAAGGTTGTTGAATTTTGTCAAATGTTTTTTCTACATCAGTTGATATGATCATATATTTTTTTTTAATTCTCTTATGTGGTATAGTACATTGATTGATTTTGATATGTTGATACATCCTTGCACTCCAAATCTTTTCATTTTTTTGATGTTTATGAAATCCCTTTTATTGGTTTTTGTTTAATGGATCATGTTTTTGGTGTTGTATAAGGAATCTGTATCTAACAAAAGGTCACAAAGATTTTCTATGGTCTTCCAGAAATTTTATAGTTTTATATATTGAATTTATTTTTGTATAGGATTTTTTTTCTTTTTTAAAATGTGATTTTCAGTTGTTTCAGCACCAATTATTAAAAAGACTATTCTTTCTCCTTTGAATTGCCTTGGAAATTTTCTAATTATCTTTATTTTAATAATTTTCAGGTGTTTTTATAACTGGAGATTCAAGTTTCTATCATATCATATTCTTTTGCCTTAATAATTTCAATATTTCTTGTAGTACGCGTCTGCTGGTAATGAATTTTTTCAGCTTTTGTTTGTCTGAAAAACTTTATTTCACCTTCATTTCAGGAAATGTTTTTCTTGTGTATAGAATTCTGGGTTGAGAACTGTTTTCTTTCAACACTGTTACCCCATTGTTTTCTACATCTTAGTTTGTGCTGAGAAATCTACTATAGTATGTTTTTCAGCTTTTTGGATCTGTGATTTGATGTCATATTATTTTTTGAAAAATTTCAGTCATTAGCTCTTCAAATGTTTTTTTCTGCCCTCTTCTCTCTTCTCCTAGGAATCCAATTACATGTTTGTTAGTTTGATATTTGCTGCTCATGTCATGGATACCTTATTTCCTTTTTCATTGTTTTTTGTTTATTTTTGTTTTCGCTTTGTGTTTCAACTTGGATGATAGTCACTGACTTTTATGTAGGCCGGTGAAGCATTCTTTATTTTTTTTATCATGTTTTGTTTTGCTTTTCTTGGCATTTCCACTTGACTCCATCTTTTTGCTGAAATTCACCACATGATGATGCCTGTGTCCTCCTTTTTCATTTACACCTTTAGCATAGCTATTTTACATTCCTTTTTTGACATATGTGACATCTGTGTCATCTCTGAGTATGACTCTTATCAATTGCTTTGTCTCTTGACAGTAGGTTTTTTTCTTTTAGGTATGTTTTGTAATTTTTATTGCATGTTAAATGTAAGGCATTTAACAAAGGTGAATAGTATTTACTACTTACAGTTAAGTTAAATACTATTTACTCCTGAAAATAGGCTGACTCTTCTGCTAGGCTGTTAGTATGGGGGTTAAGCCAGTTTACACTGGGGTTGACCTGGATTTGGAATTTGTTATTGCCATGGTTACCATGAGTACATCACAGACTTCAAACTCCTCAAGCATTAGTTTTTGCTTAGAGTTGGGATTGGATTGCTAGAGGGTTTACTCATTGTATGCACACCAGTCACAGCTTCTGGTCTCTTCTATGTACCTTTACCTTAAGGGGCTCTTCCTTTACACTCTTGACCTTCCCCTAGTAGAAGACTGCTATCAGCTTGGAGGTAGGAAATAGGATAGGGTTCTCTGTTATTCTTGTCCACACTGATTGTTGTGCAGAATCCATCTCCCATGGTCTCAGGGAGGGGGCTCTCTCAGTGATCCCGTTCCTCTCCATGTAGCAGGTAAATTCAGCCTTGTATAGTTCAGTGTCTTGTGCAGGAGTTTCGTGCCCCACCTCCAAGGTTAGAGACCTCTAATAGTCTGAGACTAGGTCTGTGTTTTCTCTTTCTCCCATGGGTTATGGAGTTTTATTCTCTCACTTTCCCCCAAGCCATATAGGTCTTCATCTGTGCCTGGGAGGGTGGGGGCAGTGGTGACAAGATTTTCTGTCCTCCCAGTGGCATAAGGCTTTTTTTCCATAGTGAAGAAGGATCCTGGCCATGCTCTGTGGCTTTTCCACGTTGGTAGACACTCCCCTCATCCAGGGATTCCTGGAGAGTCTGTCCCTGTGGAGTTTGGGGCCTGGAACAGCTTTTCAAACCTTATCCTTTTGAATTTTCATGGAAGCTTTTTTACATAGACATGATTGATTAAATCATTGGCCATGCGTGATTGATTCAATCCTCAGAACTGCTCTCCTTCCCAGAAATCTGTGGTGGCACTAAAAGTTCCAACTCTATTTTTATCACAAAAGATGCTCTCATTGCTCCTATGCCTTAGGAAATCCTAAGGGTTTGGGGAGCTGTGAGCCAGCAACCATGGACAAAGACCAAAATATGTATTTATTATAAATCATAGTATCACAGATACATAGTGTGGATTTTTTTAAAGTTGTATATATTAGTTTGCTTGCTAAGACTGTCTTAACAAATACCACAGACTCGGTAGCTTAAACAATATAAATTTATTTTCTTACAGTTTGGAGACTAGAAGAATTAGACCATCTTGTTGTTGACAGGATCTTTTTCTTCTGAGGCCTCTCCTTGCCTTGCTGATGCCATCTTCTTCCAGTGGCTTCTCATGATCTTCCTCTTTGCATGCTCTGTGTCCTGATCGCCTTATCATATTAGGAAGCCAGTCATTGGATTAGAGTCCACCCTAATAACCCCATTTAACCTAAATGACCTCTTTTAAGACTATCTCCAAATGTAGTCATATGCTAAGATACTGGGGGTTAGAACTTGAACATATTGATTTTAGGGCTGGGGAGACAACACAATTCAGCCTATAACACGTACAGTTGAAGAACAGTCTGAAAGGTAGAGATCATCTAGGATAGCACTACCCAGGGTAACTGTCTGTGATGTTGAAAAGTTCTGTCTCTGTGTTTGATGTACAGTGTGGTAGCCACTAGCCCAGTGTGGGTGTTGAGTACTGAAATGTGCCTAATGGGACTGAGGAGCTGAATTTTTAACTTTAATTTTGAGCAATTTAAATGTAAGTAGCTTTCTGCAATTAGTGGCTAACATTTGGAAATCGCGGATCTTGACTAATCTGTTTATTTGACATATCAAGAACTGAGATCAAAGTGCTTGCCAGACTAGTCTAGCAAATAAATAATTATTGAAAGATAACACAAATTATTGAAATGATTGTGAAGCAGGCAGAGTTCTCAATTTCTTAATGGATTTTGCTCCCTATAGTCTATAAAAAATACCCCTATAGAAATAAAATACAAAAGACCTTCTTTTCTGTCCTTTTCCCTCCTATGTGTGTGGTAATCTTATTTTATATGTGGTAATCTTACTTTATAACTGCAAAACCAACTTTTGACAAGTGGATTTTAGAAATAAGTTCAAAATTATTTTTATTTTTTAATTTTTTAAGGCTTTGGAATTTACACATTTCACATGTTTAAATTAGTTCAATAAGATTCTCTGTAGCAGAAAAATTGGGAGGTAGTTTTAAAAAGTATATCATTTAGTTAGAGCAGGTCAGTCAGTGCAAGCTTTGCTCAGAACAACTGAATCTGGAAAATCATTCTATGAAAGAAGAACCAGAAAGAACTTTATTTTTAAGGATAGAAATAGGCTGTTAAGTTAATATGTAACTAATTGTCTGATTCTGTTATTTCAGGTTTCGATGATATTTTCTCAGTAAACTTTAGAAATGTTTTATTTTTTTATTTTTAACTAATTTTTTAGACATATAAAAATTATAAAATGTACAGAGAATTTTCATATACCTCTCACCCAGCTTCCCTTAATGTTAACATCTTCTGTAACCTTAGAATAATTATCTCAACCAGGAAGTTAACCTTGATACAATACTACTAACTAAACTACAGATATCAGTTTTCACCAATGTCCCTTTTATGTTCTCAGACCTTTCCAGGATCTGACATTGCATTTAATTATTTCTTCTTAGTCTCCTCCATTCTGTCTCTCAGTTTTCTGGACACTTCTGAAGAGTACCAGTCAGTTTTGTAGAATGTCTCTCACTTTGGGTTTATAGGATGTTTTCTCATAATTGGGATGAGAGTTATACATTTCTGCCAAGAATACCACAGAAATGATCTCATAATGCTATGTCTTATTATCTGTGATGAGCTTTAGAAATCTTGATGATAGAAACTGTGCTTTGTTTTATCTAATATCTGTTAAAATTACTATAAAATATCAGCTCATCAAAACATTTGTTCTGTGATGCAAACAACATCAAAAGTCAAAATGCTGTTTAAAGAAAGCTGTTATCACTAGATAGTTAATGGGATGAGGTTAGTAGAATTTCACTAATAGGAATTAACTGTTCAATAATGAGAAAGAGAAATCACCTTTTTCCTTCAAATGAGGCAATTCTTTTTTCATTATAAAGTTAAAAAAGTAATTATCAAGAGAGGGGCTTCCCAACTAGTACAATTGTCTTTGTAATAGAAAATTGTCTTGATTGAAATACTCAACTTTGAGTAACTTATCAAGTAGAACATTAAATGGGGAAAAAGGTGGTTGCTTTAAGTTCAGTTCTATCAGCGACACTGGAATTCTATCAGAAGGTAAATGATTAGCTTTTAGGTCTAACTTGTCATATGACCTGAAATCAATTTATCACAGTAATTTTTTATATTTTGGGCATTTAAATTTTTTTAAAAAAGATGAAGGAAATCAACAGTAATTTTAATTACTGTGTTACGTGTCCCAAACCTTACTGAAATATTGAAACACGCTGCCCCCCCCCCCCACTGTGTTTTATATGAGGGAATGAAATGTACTTCAGGCTACTGTGCTCTTTAAAAATATAGTACAGCACTGGCTGATGTGGCTCAGTGGATGAGCACCAGCCTGTGAACTGAAAGGTCACCGGTTCGACTCCCAGTCAGGGCATATGCCTGGGTTGCAGGCTAGGTCCCCAGTTAGGGGTGTGCAAGAGGCAACCTATCATTGTTTCTCTTGCACATCTACGTTTCTCTCCATCTCTTTCTCCCTCCCTTTCCCTCTCTCTAAAAATAAATAAAAACAAAATCTTAAAAAAATAAAAATACAGTACATTGTTAGGTTTTGTTTATAGATATTTTTCAGGATATAATGTTTATTCCTCAAAAGAAAATGGGTAGAAACTCTTCTGTAGATACCTGTATCTGTCATTGTGAATAGAACTTTTCCACATTAAGCCTACTACTTTGAGACTTTTTATGTTTCTTCACTTGCTAGATTTTCTTCACTAGGAACAGTTCAGCGAAATATTTGTGTTTTTATTCTTGGATTGTCTTTGAAATATTCATGGCCTATAAGCCAAATAATAGAACTGAGTACTGCTGTCCTTTCAATGTAATAATATTCAGTGTAATGGATAGAGTTTTCTTTTATTTTAGTTCAGCAATCAGCAAACATTGGGAGGCTGAACTGGCTACCCTCAAAGGAAATAATGCCAAACTCACTGCAGCCCTGTTGGAGTCTACTGCCAACGTGAAACAATGGAAACAGCAACTTGCTGCATATCAAGAGGAAGCAGAACGCCTGCACAAGCGTGTAAGTTAAAGGCTGATGTCCACGGAATTTATGACTAGCAAATATCTTTGATCAGAGGAAATTCACGTGTAGATTCAGCATAGGGACATTGTTTGGAACTTTTCATTGGTTGTCAACAAATGTAGGTTTATTGGTTAAGAAAAATATTTTCTACAGTTTAGTGAGAATTAAGAATATACGACTTTCAGAACTGAAAAACCTGATTTTATATTTCTATTCTGTCATTTGTTAGCTATATAACCTTAGTAAGTTATTCCTCTGTTTCTGCTCAGTATTTTCATCTATAAAATAGCAATAATAATATATACTCTGTACAGTTACTGACTTGACATGTAATTTCATTGAGTTAATGGTAATGCTTTTATTTTTATTGTTTTTTAAAGAAAGAAAATTTTGAAAAATAAAATTTTTTATAAAAGTTGGTAATAGAACTATGAGGCAGAAAAATAAAAACCATAAATCCCAATGCAATTAACATCAGAAGACCAAACAATTACTTATAGAGTTTTTAAAATTCAAAGCATATGCATTCACCCAATGGGAAGCAAATGCCACTAATTTTCTTTTAAGGATGCTGAGGAAGAGAACTCCACAGAACATAGGAAATGGGCCTAGTACCAGAGCACAGTCTGAGGAGTGTGATAGGATCAGGATGACAGGGGAAGTAAGGTAGAAATGGAACAGAGACAGCCGGGAGAGTAATAAACCTCTGGAAATATTTTGTCCTAAGTATAAAAGTTAACTTATGAGGAGGAAGAGGAAAGTCATTATTTAATGAATATCACGTTTTCATTTTGCAAGATGAAATAGTTCTAGAGATCTGTTTTACAGCAATGTGAATATACTGTACACTACTGACCTGTACAGTAATTATAATAAGAAAGTTAGCTTATGATGCCCTGTTCTGGTGGCTCTGTTGGCTGGAGTGTCATCCTGTACACCAGAAGGTTGTGGGTTCAATTCCCACAATGAAAAATGAATGTTAGCAGTTTAGAGAAGCCACAAAAGTAGACAAAGATTATAAGTAAGTCCACTGGCAGGCCATTGCTTTGTTCAGGTCTGGATGATAAGGGTTTGCACAAGGCTGTTAGAACGTATATACAAATGAAGAAAGTGACAGGATGTGGTGGTTAATTCAATATTTGGAAAATGTGAAAGAGACTTGCTCTATTTCCTTACTAGTATAGAGTTTACTGTATTCTAGTCAGGCAAAATGTAACAGATCCTGTTCTGTGTAAAGAGCTGGGATGGGTGTGTGTATGTGTTGACTTCTCTGTATTTTTACTCTTTGGGGATGATATATCTTTTAGGAACAAGGCCCTTCTTTGTTTTCTCAAAAACTAACAAGTGCTTATTAAAAGTTACTTTGCTATTGGGCCCTCAGTAAATTAATATTAATGGAATAACTACCTTTTTCCATAAGAGACACTATTAATATGAAGACATTCTAGTATTGAATCATTTAAGTTGTATTTTAAGCATATCTTTTCTTCCAGATTCTCTTACATTTTGGAAGGGTATTTGAAAATTTTCTCACTTTTGCAAGGCCAGTTTTCAGTTTTAATTTGAAAGCTACAGATGGAGGGCAGATGATTTTAAATATTTTGAGAGGACATTTTTAAAGACTTTCATGATAGGGATTCTCTGCTGTCATTAATCATTTAAGTTTTCCTGACCTTTTAATGACCAAGTCATGTAAATAGTTATTTTCTTTGCTCCTTTTTTTGTCTCAAATTCACATCTTTAAAGAATCTATTCTCTTTATTCTTCTGTTTCTCAAAATTAATTTTCATACATTGATTCAAAATTCATTATTCACCTATCAGGGACCTTTTATCTCTTCAGTAAGAAATTCTTTGAAATTGTTATATAATTTAACCTGTGTTCTCATATAATTTTAAGGTGACTGAGCTTGAATGTGTTAGTAGCCAAGCAAATGCTGTGCATACTCAGAAGACAGAACTAAATCAGACAATACAAGAACTGGAAGAAACACTGAAAGTGAAGGAGGAGGTACTTGCTATTTTTCACTCATCTGTAATCTAGATAAAATACGTGTACAAATATTAGAGACTATGTACTTTATGGAATAAAGTGTGGTTGTGCAGGGTTTTTTTAGTATGAACTTTTTCTTGAGTGGTGTTAACCTTGTTCTTATTTCCCCCATCCTTGTTTCTGTTGTTATGAACTATGGTGAGGCAGTTAGAATGAGATACTGTTTGTTGCCTTCTGTATGAGAGTTACATTCATATGAGCAACACAAAACTATTAGAAGTTATATGAATTTTACAAGCTGTTGCTTTCTCTGGTATTCAGTCAAAAGATTTAATATTCCAGGGAAGACTTATACCCACAAAACTTGAAACAGCCTTAAAATGTTGATTGTTTCTCAGCAGTGCTATACCATAGCCACCAAGTTAGATCTGTTGTTTGTTTCTTAAGATTATTCTGCACCAAAAAACATGCCTATAAAGATTAATTCATTCTGGCTACTTTTCATTCTTATAATGATCACTTTTGGTGGATAAAGTTTCTTAATTATAACAAAGATCATTTTAGCAATTAAAAAAAGCTGTCACCTCTCTGAATGTCCGTATAAAGGAAAGTTCTTTAAATCATTTTTTTAAAGGACTAGGACAGTAATTTCAGGGGGAAACGGGGCCTTTGCTTTTTCCTTATTTGCTTAAATGTTAAAGACATTGCTCTGCTTCTTCTAGGAAATAGAAAGATTAAAACAAGAAATTGATAATGCCAGAGAACTCCAAGAACAGAGAGACTCTTTGACTCAGAAACTACAGGTGAGCTGTAATACAATTTTTATTCATTTTCCATAGAGAGCAATCAGTCTGTACATAGTAATGACTTTTTTTCCTGAAACTCCATTTTGTAGGTTCTTGGTCCTTTTTCCTTTCCAGGACTTCTGATTCATGCCTAATCTTAGTCTTTTCAAATATTAGTTGATACTTCCATCTAAGTAGCTCATAATCATCATAGGCATTCATTTATAAATTGTCTTCAGTAAATTATTTTATAAATTTCTCCTTTTTAACAAAATATTCTGAATTTTCAGAAAATTTCTCAAATGGATTTCATTTAGTTTAGAACTTCTCATTTTTTTACATTGAATTTATATGTAAGTTAGCAATAGTTGTGTCCCTATGGAAACCAAGTTAGTGGTCTTTTTATTTCTTCAGTCAAATTAATTTTACTCACTTTTTCGTGCATGAATAGTATTCTTCTAATTTATATACATATATTGTATGTCAGTGGTAGTCAACCATGGTTAGAAAGATTTTCCAAAATTCATTACTGAAGTCTCCTCCTACCAACTCAGACACTTTTATTACACCTTCAAGAAGGGCTTGGATAAGTGGGACCTGAAAGCTCAGGATTAGAAGGAGCACCTAGATAATAATAAGAATGGCTCTCAACATTTATTGAGTATTTACTATGTACCAGACAGACAACTAAGCACTTTGCTTATATTATACATTTAATCTGTATGAGTCAATGAAGAAACAGAGGCTTGGATAGGCTAACTTGAAGACAATCAAATTCTTGACAATAGAGCCTTCATAAAGAAAACAGGTTCATTGCATGAAATGGAATATTTCCCTTTCCCTCTCCTATCACTAACTTTCACTAACCTGGAAAATGAGGTCACTTGTCTTGGTTTGCCCTACTAAACGTTTCTACATTTTATTTTATTTTATTTTTAATTTTATTTATTGATTTGAGAGAGAGAGAGAGAGACATCGATGTGTTGTTCCACTTATTTATGCATTCATTGGTTGATTCTTGTATGTGCCCTGACCAAGGATCGAACCTGCAACCTTGGCATATCGGGACAACACTCTAACCAGCTGAACTACCTGGCCAGGGCCTAAATGTTTCTACATTTTAATCATTTGTATAAATTAGTGTTTTTCAACTGGGTGCAGTGTTTATTCCCCAGGGGACGTTTAACAGTGGTGGAGACATTTTAGATTTTCACAATTACTGATATCTTGTAGGTAGATGCCAAGGATGCTGCTAAACCTCAAATTACCTGGCCCAAATTTCAATAGTGACAAGATTGAGAAATCCCGGTTTACTACTAAAATATGAAGCATTTGATCGGAGCTAAAAAAATGAGGGAAATTCAGTACAGTTCTATCTTTTTTTTTTTTTTAATTTTGACTACCATTTTTTCAGTACTTGCTATAATTCAGACATATGCTAAGCACTTTACATACATTAGCTCTGATTCTCACAATAACAGGTGTTGTATCCTTACTTCCAAAGAGAAGGCATTAACAGGTTTAATCAAGCACTTAAATAGAAAGTAGTGAGGCCTAGATTTGTTTTGATTCCAAAATCTCTGTTCTTTCTGCAGCCAATCATCCAAACCATTTCTAACAATTCTTTTAAAAAAAAAATTTTTTTTTAGTTATATATACATTTACATTGTCCAGAGAAACCAAGAGATAATTGATTCATATTAAATTTCTAAATGTTTCATCATTAATTGAGCAGTAGTTGAATATCACAGTTGGCAACCTGGAGTTGTGAATATCAGTTCTTATCTAGTCTTTAACTGAATATCAAAAATACCTATCAAAGCATCCTACCTGGAACAAGACAGGGAAGCTTTTAGAAAACTTAAGGATGACTTTTAAAAGGCCAAGCCATGGAAATAACATGTATTTTTTCCAATTGGAGAAAGTTCCTCTGTAGCCTAGTACCTCCCACTGAAACATCTGTTTATCAAAAGTCCCAACACTCTTCAACATCCATTTATAAGTTCAGCCTAGAAAATCAGGACCATTAAATTCCTTCAGTGCTAAAGGAATTTCTGAAATTGCAGTGCATGGAATTGGATTATAGGTATGAATATGAATGGAACATTCATAGCTATGAGTAATATAAAAGAATATGATATGATTTTTCTAAAGTTCAAGTTATTTTTTTTCACATATCAGTGTAACATATGCTCATTATAAAAATATTTAGAAATATATAATTTAGCAAGAAAATTAAATGAATTATATTTCCATCATCCTAAGGCAAAGCATTTAGCATTTCTTCCCCCAGTGTTTGTTTGGATAACTTTTTCTTTACATGAGGCATATAGATACCATTGTTTTAAATCTTGCTTTCTTAACATTATATAATAGGCTGCATATGTCATGTTGCTGCATAGTGTTCTCCTATATAGATATACCATAGTTTTCTTCCAGTATGCCTGCAGGGGTGGTGATTTATGTTGTTTCCAGTGTTGGCTATAATAAATAATGTCATATGAGTCTTTTTACATAAATCTTTGCCCCCCTTATTATTTCTTTAAGATGAACATTTAAAGGAAAATTACTTCAGATCAATGTTTTAAAATTTTCTCATGCTAAGAAATTCATATCTGGAAAGGCAGGATAGCCACTGGATATTGGTCTCCCCCCATCTTTGCTACCTGATAGGGAATAAAGAAGTAGCTCACTATTTTATTATTTTTTTATTATGAGTAACAAGTAAGACTAAATAATTTTCAATATGTTTATAGTCATTTATCATCTTTCTGTATCTTGAAGGCACCCAGTGCATTTAACCTGAGAGCTCTTGGAATATCATTGCCTGGAGTTTTTAAATCCCCAGATCTTCAAATGGAATGACTTCTACTTGTACTTACTTCTTGGTTCACATGTTAATTTCTCTGACTTCCCAATTTAAGCAGTACTCTGCAGGTGCCCACCCTGACCCACCCAGGAACTCAATAATATTGCCATGTTTTATTTTCCTATATGAAATTATCTTGTTTATTTTATTTTTAAATTTTTCATTTTTGAAGTAACTTCAGAATTACAGAAAGGCTGCAAGAATAATACAAAGATTTTTTCATATACCTTTCACTCACATCCCCCAAATGTTAACATTTTGCCACATTTGTTTTGTTTGATCATTCTGGATTTCTCTCTTTTCTCTCTCCAGATATATATATATAAAGTTGTAGCTATGATAATCTACCTATGTCAACATAAGAAACACTCAATCCTATATAGAATTTTTGTGAGTTTATTTGAGGCAATAGATTGAGAAAATGCTCCAGAAAAATGGCAGTTTTGCACCTTATTTTATACATTAAAATCAAAAATCAAAAGAGGAAGCATAAGCTGGTTAATGAAATCCATTGGTAGTAGGTTAGGCATGCAGGAGAAAGCAAAACAGTGAGGTCAGGACCTCTGGGATTGGATAAACACTAAAATAATAGACATATATTTATTTTACATAGGCAGGTACAGGATACTTAACAGTCAAAATTAACATAATAACAATGAGGGGATTTGTGGTCTCTCTCTGATGCTGTGTCTGTACTTTGAGGGTCCTACAAAAGGAAATTTGACAATCCAAAGGTATATTATCAGAGAAAGATAATAGACAGGTTCAATTAAGGTAAAGATTGACTTTTATCAGGGAAGATTCCATCCTAGGTAGGACATGACTGCCTGCCATCACCTCCCTTTTGTTAGAAAGGTTTTAACTTCAGACCAATCTGTGTGGCTCCTTTGAGTCTCTGAGTTTGCAAGGCCATCATGCAGGCCTCCCCTGAGCTTGTCAGGTTTTGTCTGTGGCCCCTTTCTGTCCACATCTGTAAATAGTTTAATGAGTATTTTCTGAAAGTAAGGACATTCTCTTACATAATCATCAAAATCAAGAAATTATTTGTCTAAAAACTTTATTCAAATGCTCATGATTATCCTAATAATCTCCCTTATAACAAATTTTAAAATTGTTTTTCTTGTCTAGGATGTATTCCAGATTACATATTGCATCTAGTTGTCATGTCTGTCTATGTATTTTGATGTTCAGATTGTCTCAATTTGGGCCAGTGGGAACCCCTTCAATTCAGTGTCCTTTAGTTGTGACTTTATCATTCCTTAAAAAAAAAAAAAAATTATGTATTTAGTTTTTAGAGAGAGTGGGTGGGAGGGAGGGAGAGAGGGAGAAAAACATCAATTGATTGCCTTTCATATATGCCCCAACGAGGTACTGAAACTGCAGCCCAGAGGATTGAAACCAAGGCCTTTCAGTCTACAGGATGACGCTCCAGCCGACTGAGTCACACCTGCCAGGGCTCCTTTTTTCTCATTTCAAGAGGGCAATTTAATTCCCTTACTTTCATTCTTTTACTTTTATTTATGTGTTTAAAGCTATAGATTTTCTTCTGCTCATTGTTTTAGGTGTATCTCATAGAGTTTGATATTTAGTGTTTCCATTATCATTGTCATTTCATGAAATTCTGTAATTTTGGTTTTATTTTTTTATGCAAGAGATGTTTAAAAGATGGTGTTTTAATTTTTTGGTTGAAGGGTCTTTTTTTTTTATTTAGTTGTTAATTTCTAGTTTTTTTAAGTATATTGTATTGATTATGTTGTTACAGTAGTTCCAATTTTTGCCCCCTTTGCTCCCCTCTGCCCAGGGTCCCCATTCCCTCCAGCAGTCCCATCCCCCTTAGTTCATGTCCATGGGTCATGCTTATAAGTTCTTTGGCTTCACCTTTTCCTATATTATTCTTAACATCCCCCTGTCTATTTTGTACCAACCGATTATGCTTCTTAGTCCCTGCACCATTTCCCCATTTCTCCCCTTCCCCTCTCCCAGCTGATAACCCTCCAAATGATCCCCATACCTGTGATTCTGTTCCTGTTCTGGTTTGCTTAGTTGGATTTTGTTTTTATTTTTTAGATTCACTTGTTGATAGTTGTGAGTTTTTTGTCATTTTAGTGTTCATAGTTTTGATCTTTTTCTTAAATAAGTCCCTTTGACATTTCATATAATAATGGCTTGGTGACGATGAACTCCTTTAGCTTCACCTTGTCTGGGAAGCACTTCATCTGCCCTTCCATTCCAAATGATAGCCTTGCTGGATAGAGGAATCCTGGTTGCAGGTTGCCTTTCATCACATTGAATATTGCTTGCCAGTCCCTTCCTGCCTGCAAAGTGTCCTCTGAGAAATCAGCTGATAGTCCTATAGGCACCCCCGTGTAGACAACTCTCCGCCTCTCTCTTGCTGTCCCCACGACTCTCTATCTTTCACCTTTGGCATCTTAATCATGATGCATCCTGGTGTGGTCCCCTCTGGGTCCAGCTTGCCTGGGACCCTCCGTGTTTCCCAGACTTGTATGTCCACCGCCTTCACAAAATTTGGGAAGTTTTCCTCATTTTTTTCAATTCTTGCTTCCTCATTCTGCACTGCTTGACTGTTTTTTTCTTTCTTATGTTCCAAATCATTGATTTGAACCCCAGTTTCCTTCCCTTCACCATTGGTTTTGTGTGGATTTTCCTTTGTTTCGCTTAGCATAGCCTTCACTTCTCTTCCGTGTTTGCTATACTCAAGCATATCTGTCAAGCCTGTGAGCATCTTTATCACCAGTGTTTTGAATTCTGCATCTGTTAGGTTGTCTCTCTCCTCATCTGTTAGATTGTCTATCTTCTCATCTGTGAGGTTGGCTATCTCCTCGTTGCTTTGTTCTCCCACTGGAACCTTGATCGGTCCCCCCTTTTGGGCCATACTTCTCTGTCTCCTCATTCTGACAGGTTCCTATGTTTGTTTGACTTCGCATCCCAGGTAGAGCTGTCGCTCCTGTTAACGTAACGGGCAGAGCCTTAGGGATTCGTCAGTACAGGGCAAGCTGTTTCACCACGTTGTGGCGCTGTATGTGGGGGAGGGGTCCGAGAGGGAACAATGCCGCCTGCCCAGCACTCGCCCCTTTTCCAGGCACCTCTCCCACTTCTGCACCAGATTGGTGCCCCTCTAGCTGCTGCCCTGGCTGTCTTTCCCAAAGTGGGTGGGTCTTCCAATTTCTAGTTTTATTGCATTGTGATCACAAGAATTTTTATAACTTTCATAATCTAATACACGATCAGTTTTTATGAATGCTCTTTAGTGATTTTGTAATTAGGTCTTCTTTATCCTTCCTTACCTTTTTTTTTTTTTGTCCCACTTGATCTGTTCTATACTTCAAGTGGCATTTTAAAGTCTCTTGTCAGTGTTTTTATCTGTCTTCTTACATTTCCTATAATTTCTGTTTCACAAAGGTGGCTGCTGTATTTTTGGTGCATAAACATAACTGTGATATTTTCATTGGAAGTTGCAGCTTTTAACATTAAAACATGTCATCCTTTGCCACTTTTTCTACCAGTGTCACAGCCTCTTATTATTTTGAGCCCTTCTCACTATTTTGGCCTTCCTAAATGAATTTCTAGTTGGAAGGATCCTTTTAATTTATGATTATCAGTTCCTAAGCTCATTTCATTTTATGCTTAATATGTCTTACTGCTCCTTTTGGGGGGACCTAACATATAATCAGTTTTTGTAAATATTTCTTGTGTGTTGTGTATGTATGGCTGGATAGTGGTTTGTGAGCCAAACTGAAAATACTTTTCTTCAATCATGTTTGTTGATATGTTTTTGTTTGGTCTCAACTTGTCATTATTTTATGTAATAATTTCAGTATGTTATATTAATTTGACTTTTTTCTTTATATGACATGTTCTTTCCTCTTACATCTTTTGATATTTAAGATGGTCTTAACTTTGTTATAGCAGTTACCTTTAAACTTATACCTTCTAAAAATGCTCCTAGTATCCTGTATTCATATTTAAACCATTATCTGTTTTGTTAGTTTTTAATGATATTCTTTGACTTTGAGCTGTTAAATACTCAATCATAACACACTCTGATTTTCTCTTTGCCTTTCCTCTTTTCTCCCATATTTAGTTTTATTATTTTTATCTCGTCAGAATAAGTACATTCTGATTTTTTTTTAACCATCATCCATCTTTGTTTTAGTCTTTGACAAACATTAAATCGTGTAAGTTGTCACCATCAGTCCTTTTTCTGAAGTTTCTATAGTAATCTGTTGGTTGAATGAAGCTTATCCTCTAGTAGAATGTTCCAGAAGAGTTCATGGACATATATTTTCTTGCATGTTTAGACATTTTTTTTGTTTGTTTTTTAAATAGACTTAGCACTTAGATGACAACTAGCTATAAACTCCCTGGTTCATAATTTTTAGTTGAGTTTCTTGAAAATGCCATTCAATTATGATCATGGTTTTGGTTTTTTTCCTATTACAGTTTACATTTAATATTATTTTGTGTTAGTTTCAACTGTATTGCATAGTGGTTAGACAGTCACATAAAAATATGGACCGCTTCATGAATTTACACGTCATCCTTGCTCAGGAAGCTATGCTAATATTCTCTGAATCCTTCCAATTTTAGTATATGTACTGCCAAAGCCTGCACTATTACCTTGTTTTTAATATTGATTTGAGAATTCTGATTCCATTCTAATTCTCTGGTTTCAAAGTTTGGGACATCTTCCGTTTGTATTCCCGGAAGATTTTTCCTTTAGTTTTAACTAAAGTCTAAACGTTTTACTAGCAAATTTTTCAGATTTGATTGTTGAGAGTCAGTTTTCCCAGGTACATGGTAGGCCCATTTAAGTTATAGATTCAGATCTTCCTTTATTCCCAGATAGTTTTCTTGTATAAAAGTTTTAAATATTAGGTCTGTCCTATTTTTGTGTTTTTCTTCTTTAGGAACTCCATTGATCTGTAATGGTATTATCTTTTCTTCTTCAAGTACTGCCTCTCTGTTTGCCCTATTTTATCCCACTTTAATTCCCTTTGATTTTTAAGTAATAGTAAATAAAAAATAATTTTTATTTAAATCTATTTTTCCTTGAGCATCTTATAATTCAGTTTTTATTTCTTATATGATTTTGGCATTTTCCTCTGTTACTATCATGGGTTTAATCAACTCTCCTATTTTTTAGTTTTTTTGGCCTCTTTCTCTAAACATATGAATATCACTCATTTTGTTTTTTTAATATTTGTTTGAGAGGATTTAATTCAGAGTAGAGGATTCTGTTAGAATTTTCTTGTGTTTCATAATTGGTTTTGGGGTACAATTTTTATTTTCATTTACTGAAGTGTTTAGAGTATCATTTTCTATTTTTATCTCATGACTGTTTATGTAGTTGAAGATTGCGGGCACCTTTGTATTTAATGAACAGGGTGGCAGTTTGGGTGGTTTACAAATTCTTAATTCAGAAACACCCTCTTTGAGGGACACAGTGGAGGAGAGGTTGTGTGACCTTAAGTAATTTAATTTTCTTTTATCTTGGAAGATTCTAACTTTCCCTGTTTTCCTTCTTTACCATACTGTTCCAACTGGCTCCTGTCTTTTTCTTTTTTACCCTCTTCTCAGAAGTATTGCCTTTCTAAGATGGCTCCTCATATACTGTTAAGATCCTTTCTTGTAGTCTGCTCTGGTCTACCAAGACTTTTTGTCTTTTTTTTTTTTCTTTCCTAGTATTTTGGCACTTTCAGTGGTCTTTCTCTTTCTTAGGATTACTAGAGTTCAGTCTTAGGCCTTTCGTTTGCCTCCTCCCTCTCCTCCCATTGCTTCCATGCCCCCCGTCTTGCCTTCTGCAAAGGGTTAGAGTGAGAGCTTGAGAAATCTCTCTTCTGGAAATTGGTGCTTATAGTTCCTAATTGTAGGTAATTTGAAGTGTATATTGTTCTCTTCTAGTTACATTGAAGTTGTGTAACTTGTGTGGTTTTATTTGTTCCTGTTATTGTTCTGTGTAGTTTGGGAGAATGGTTGGGAGATACCAGCATGCCCACTCACAGTTACCTTGGGTTCCCAGAAATCTGTTCTGATTACTTCTTAATGCCAGTGTGCTCCTTCTAGGATGCATTAAAACAGGGACCATATTTGTTTATTTACTGCTGTATTTTCAACCCTAGTACACAGAAGGTGCTCAGTAAATAATTATTGAATAAGTCTTCTTCAAAATGTGTGTCTTTTACTAATTTTTCTGTTGAATTACTAATACTTGTGTTTATGATTTAGATGTCCGGTTATAGATGAACATTAATAATCTAATAGGGCGATAATATAACTTGTAAGAGTTTGAGTATGAATCAAATGTCAATAAAGACAGTTCTTCCGTAGCTTTTATTTGGATTAAATGATACAGGGTTTACATTTATAGAAAATGAACCTGATCTGATCCCATTGATGATGGTAATAATTGTTTAAATTTTAAAAAATCACTCTAGTGTTGTAGGCCTGTATCTAAGAAATACAGAGCTTGACCTTTTGCCCACTAGGAATAACTTTTAGTTATTGCTCTTTAAAGCACTTGAAAGAGAATTAGCAAATTCTGGCCTCCTGTGCTTTTTCAGGGTTGAGCCAGGCCTCTGGGAGAAGGGTAGGTAAATAGTAGGAGAAAAATGATAATAAACAGAAGAATGAGTTGGAAGAGACAAAAGACAAGAAGGAGAGGACTGAAAAATATGGACAGAAGGTAGAAAACTGGGAAGAGCCACCATCTAGGGCCCCAACTGCCTCACGTTGGCCCGTGTGCACTGAGTTGTCTATTCTTGCCCTAGGATCACATTCTCTGCCTCAAAATAGACCAGCACCATCAGCATTGTATTGCATCCCTTTTGTTATCTGCCTAGTGAAATTCCTCCAATCAGAAAAATGGCATTAGAGTATGAGACTACATCTAGAGAGAGCAACGCAATTTTAATAGCTGAGGGAATTTGTTGTTCTTGCTCCATTGAAAATGTTTGGGTGTTTCATTGATTGGCAAGGAGAACAAGAACGCCTTTCATTTTTAAGGAAGGCTTTAGAGGCAAACTGGGCAGTGCCTGGTGAAGTGGGTGTTTCTAGTGAATGACATTTCATCTATTTTTACAGTTGGAAACATTCTACTCTTAAGCTTATTGTTTAAGCCGGCAAGAGAGCATGCTCTGCAGTCATGAGTGGAACTTTTTAATTTGATCCCAGGGTCTGTTTTCTCCCTCACAGTTTAGAACCTCCATGATCTTGGCTTCTGGATTTATAAGTATTTTATTGGTTTCAGATTCTGCTGTCAATTTACTTATCTTCATCTTGTGGATTATTCAAAGGAAAGATTAGAAACATACCCAATTAAAGATTAGATTGAGATTCCTTAAATTCTTCATTTATAAGTCATTATAGCTGCTTTTTTCCTTTTATATTTTCCCAGGCTCTGGCAACTCATCTGCTGGCTTAAGGCTTGATTTTAATTATTTCTGCCCAAGCTTGTGAACATGTCTTTATGTTCAGAATCCTAAATCAGTTGTTACTTTCTTATTAATGTATTCAAGTCATTTCCCAGTTATTTTTCTCAGAAGTTTAACTTTTCAGGGTATTTTAAGACACTTTTTGGAAAAAAGTGCCTAAAATTCCCAAACCCCAAAGTAGGTCCAGTTTCCCTTTGGACATTGATTCCCAGTGTTTGTCCTCATGCACACGGATTTGTACAGTTGCAGGCTGCAGCTCCATGTGCTCACTGTTCTTTTTATTCACCAAATTGTCTTTCAGTAGTTAAAAGTTTTTTCCACTATCCTTTAGACTTAATAGGATTTCGTAGAGATTTATATTCAAATGATTACTAACATTTGAAATAAATTTTCGGAGGCTGATTCATATTGTGAATATAAATTGTGTCCATCACCTTAATTCCTCTCAGATGTAAAAGTGAGCTTTCCAGAAAGGATATATACAGTAGTCCCCCCTTATCCGTGGTTTTGGCTTCTTGTTTGTCTGTTTCAGTTACTTGTGGGCAGTTGGAGACTGAAAATATTAAATAGAAAATGCCAGAAATAAACAATTCATAAGTTTTCAATTGTACGCCTTCTGAGTATTGTGACAAAATCTTCAGCCATCTTGCTGTGTTCCGCCCAGAACATAAATCATCTCTTTGTCCCGCATGTCTGTATTGTGTTAGGCTACCTACCCGTTGGTCATATAGTAGCTATCTCAGTTATCAGCTACTCTGAGAGAGAGAGAGAGATCACATTCACATAACTTTTATTACAGTATTTTGTTATAATTGTTCTATTTTATTATTGTTAGTATCTTACTATACCTAATTTATAAATTAAATGTTATCATAGGTATGTATATACAGGAAAAATATAGTATATATTGGATTTGGTACTACCTGCAGTTTTAGGCATCCACTCAGTGGTCTTGGAATGTGTCCCCCTCACAGTTAAGGGGGAATTACTATAACTTGCAATTCATTGCTTATCTGAGTAGTTCATTGAAAGTATAATAGTTGGTTTTCTGCTCTTTTTCTAAATTTGATTTTTTACCAAAATTAAATCTATAGCTCATGTTATGTCATTTTATCTTATAGAATTACTATATTTATCACAGAAGCATTTTTAGAGCAATAAAAACTGCTTAGTATGCCAGAATTTATTCTGTTCAATTTTTTTTTTAATTTTCTTGCCATGAACTGTCTTTTTGTGATTTTTTTCCCCTTCATTTCCAGTATGTTGGAATTGTTAGCTTTATAATTCTTATATGTATAGTTATTATATATCTTCACTGTAGTTTTTTAGCAGTTGAGCTATATTCTCTACTACATGCATGTATGTATTCACTCTTGAGGCAAAACAAAGAATAATAACCATATTCAGAGGATCCTAAACCTTCATTTTAGAGAGTCATTTTCTTCTCTCAGTCTTTCTCCAGAATTGCCAATAAGGAGAAAAAAGTTAATTTCTCTCTTTTCCTCTGTCTGCTTTCACCTGAGATTGCTCACAGCGGTGCGTTTAGGAAAAGCATGGGAGCAGAAATAGAAACGAGGTGTAGGTCATCCTCCCAATGGGCCTTCTATACGCTTTCTGTATTTGAAGTACCCTGGGGGTTGCCTGGCACAAAGTGAGCAGTTGGGAAATTTTTGTTGGGTTGGACAGATGGATTCATGAACAAATCAGTTGGTAAAAAAAACTCAAATCTCCAAAATTGTGTAAACTTGAGATTCAGAAGCTCATCGTCATGGTCAAACTGCATTAACTACCACAATATTAGTAATAACAAAAGCTATATATTTTTCCATGTTGTGAACTGACATGTATATTATTACACTTTTGTTCCTAAAGGAAGTTGAAATTCGGAACAAAGACCTGGAGGGACAACTGTCTGACTTAGAGCAACGTCTGGAGAAAAGTCAGAATGAACAAGAAGCTTTTCGCAATAACCTGAAGACACTCTTAGAAATTCTTGATGGAAAAATATTTGAACTAACAGAATTACGAGATAACTTGGCCAAGCTACTAGAATGCAGCTAAGGAAAGTGAAATTTCAGTGCCAATTGATTAAAAAATACACTGTCTTTCTTCATAGGACTGTTTGGGCTCTGCATCAAGATTGCACAAAAAATTTAAATACCATTCCTCCAGAAGGAGGAATTTTTGAAAATTGGAATTGTATATTTCAGTGTAAATTTTAGAATCCAGCTTGTAGCTAGTTGGGGAAAAAAAGAGATCAAACACTTGAACTACAAATTACCTCCATGTATATTATTGGCCATAGTTAACTAGAAAATTATAGACACTAAATGCAATCCTTTTTTTTCTGATATTAGCCAATGGAAAAATAACACTGTCTGGGTCACATTAATTTATTTATGATATCTAAAGCTGTGTTTTGTGCAAAAACTTAGTGATGAAAGCCTTGTCTTTTGTTATAATCCGAATAACTTCTCAGGTTATTTTTGCATTGTTGAGAAGCAGTGCCATTACCAATTAATTCTTGCCAGGAGTGAGAGAGAGCTGCATCTTTAATTGAAACATGCTTACTCTAACTTGGTGTATAGAGTTCTTCCCTTTTTTTATACTGGAAGATACTTCACTCTGGTGACCACTCTGGTACACTCTGGTGTTCTCTAATTTTTTCCACTGTATAGTTTTCTTTTCCATATTGATTCCATGTATTTATGAGAAGATATTGTCTCCCATTTTATTACATATTTTAAAGCCAACCAATGAAGGCAGCTGCGTCCCTCAGAAATTTTTCTTTTTAAATTTCTAGTAAATTTGACACAGTACTGAAATACAGCAGCCCGTCACTGACGGTCTGGTCTAGCAATGTGATGTCTATTTACAGAATACGCAGTTACCTTTATTTATATATTTTGCAAGAAATCTTTTCTGAATGATCAATGCATTTCAATTTACAAATAATTGTGGTTATTGGGGAACTGTTTATTATAGATCATTTTAAGGTATATAGCTATTTTAAAGGGGATTCATTTCCATCCAAAAGCTGATCAGAGGACTATTGGGATTGAGCTGTGTACTCTGGATCTTCACAGCAACCGCATCTCTAGTCAAACCTCACAAGGCAATATTCTAAAATGTTTGTTAACGAGGCATTTCAAAACAGAAATTCAATTTAATAGGCTCTTCTCAGTGAACAGGTCTTGATGTTATTTTGATGTAATTTTAAAAGACTTTTAGCAAAAATGCATTTCTTTCTATATTTCTTTCAAGAAACTATTTTAAAAGCAAACCAAGTGCTGTTGAGTCTGCTTATGGAGGAGGAATCACATCAGAGTCCATGTATTCTCGCTGTACCATGCCTGTGATGTGGAGGAGGGTTCTTTACAGTGTATGCTTGAGCATCTGACTCTATGAGGTCTACAAAATGCACTGACTTTTTTTTTGTACCCCCAAAAGATTGAATTGTTAAGTACGAATTAGACTAGTTAATTGATTTGTTACCATTTTTTCACTCACAAACAGCTACTCATCATAGACAATTTTGTTTTATATATGTATGTGTATGTATGGAAATACATACATATTAATTTATATTGGAATGAAAAATAAATGGTTTGTTTCCTTAAAGTTAGTTTCTAAAATAAATTTTCACAGACTTTTCTGCAAAGTTTTGTCAGGCACTTAATACCCATGCATTATATGTGCTATAACATCATGTAAGTTACCTCCATCTGTTTTAGGATATTCTCCTTGCCTCTGTATTATAGGGAGAATAATGTAGGTACACAAACTCAGAGCTGAGATATTTCTCTGAAAAATCAGGTAATAAAATTTATTTGATTGTTAGAATTTTGAAATTGATGTGATTTTATCCATCAGTTTCTGAGTAACAAAGAGCACCAGATTTTGACTTAAATAGGGGATTTAACTCTAGGGATCAGGGAATATAGTTATGAAGAGTTAAAAATTAAAAAAAACAGTGTAAGCTTTTGAAATGGTAAGTGAATTATTTTAATGATGTAATACGATATTTTTAAATTTTGACATAGTTGTTATTTAATGGGAAAATAACTCATCAAAATGTTTCCACTTGAATTGTACTGATATGTGAGATGTGTGTAATTCAATATATACATATGCCCATATGTATATACAGAAAATTATTTTTAATATTTTACTACTGATATGAAATTTAAAATTGGAAATTTTGTGAGTTTTTTCCTTGTCCAATAGAGCCTAATTTTTTCTTTTTTAAAAAAGTGGTTTAACAATTTCTTGAGGGCTGCACCTTTAAATTCCCAGATTGTCATTAGACCTGTACAGTATATGGGATAAGGTGAACACAAGTGCACATATAAATAAAATCTTAAGACTATTTTAAACACTAATTTACAGTAGGAGAGTATCTAGAATCATCATTTATAAGTCATGATTAGGTTGTGTGCTTACTGTAGTTTTCTCCATTTCTGTATTATATAAATAAAAGTTTGCATATTAAAATTTCATTTTCCCAGAGACAAGTATTATATAATATATCTATATTTAGATCAAACTGTGGTAATATATTTGTCAGAAAACAATCTTGGGGACTGTAGCCTGAACATGTGGACTTGAAGTGACACAGAGAAAGAGAGCAGAGATCGAGCCCATTGTGTATAAGTCGTTATATGATAACTATGAGTTCTTGTACCAAAAAAAAAATAAGAAAAAGAAAAACAAAAATGCAGTTTTTATTTTGAAATACAATTTGTTGTTCTCTGGAGAATGTACTTTATCTTTTTTTCCTTCAGTCTTTTACAGATATTTTTTTAAAAGCATTTAAGTGATGGCAGCATTTACTTAAATCTTACAGGTGCTATTGGATTTTACATTAGTGTGTTATGTTGTGAGGTCCTAACTTTGACATAAAAGGTTTTATAAGTATTTCCCAGTCTGGAAAATTAGTCTTTGTTTCTCCTCTTTCTCCCCCCCCCACCCCCCGTCTCTCTGTCTCTCTTTCTCTCTCTCTCTCTGTCTCTCTCTCCTCTCCCTTTCTGTCTTTTTTCTCTCCCTTACTGCAGATTTTACAAAGCTCATGAAGTCGCATCTCTGTCCCTATAGAAGAACTCCAGCACCATCATAGATTTAATGTTTTGCTGTCATTGAACTGTTGGGAAGCAATTAGAGAAAAAAACTTACACTTTTTTTTTTCAAGTGGAACTAAAAAAGGGATGCTCAAAATTAAAGCACTACACCTTTTAAAACTCATTTGTTAAAGAATTAAATTCTTTGTTAAAATTAAATTTATTCTTTGACATGTGTGCTACAGTCTTCCATGTTTTTATTTAACTCTGAGTATGCAGCTCAGCTTCTCTCTTCTGTGGACCTGGTTTTCTGTCTGTTCCAGAGTGGGAGGCAGAGGCAGGCCCAAGGGAAGGTTTGCCTGGTGGCAGTGTTTTTTGTTGTTTTGTTTTATGTTTTATTTTGTTAAGAAATTCTTTTGTTTGTTGGATATCAAATGATTTTATCATCCTGAAATTCTGTGCTTGAAGTTATAAAATAGTCTTCAGTTAATTTTTGTCTTCTGTATATTTAACATAGTTCTTTTATCATTCATGTAGTAAATTAATTGATATGAAACTTAAAGAAGAAAATGTCCATGTAATGAGTACTTGAGAATGACATATTTTTTAAAGTTTCTCAAGTAGCATTCTATACCATAATTTGTTGAGATGATTTTCATGTGAGAGATTATTTTGAAAATTACTAGAAAAGGATCATTTTAGAACGGGAACAGATGCATCATTCACCTTACTCTAAATTGTGAAAATGTTCCTAATAATTCACATTAAATTGGACCTTAAATTTTTATGACAGTTTTTCTCTATGGGAAACTGGTATGGAGATGTCATGCAAATTGAAGCATAGTTATTGAATTTTAAAAATGAATGTTTTTCATTTTTTGTTTATATATTGCCTCGTAAAATAGCTAACGATTTTATCCAAGGAAAAAAACCCTCAGTCAGCACTCACTGCCTAGTGATTTCTGCTTAGTACACTGGATGGAAAAGAAACACTTAAGTTATTTTTACCAAAAACAGGTGGTGTAGGGAGAGAAACTACTTCTGGAGTAGAATAGGAAAAGGGCCACAGCTCCCAATAGACTTCTAGATGATTCTCTGACCTGTTGAGGACACTTCTGTCCATTCCAGAGGATCCCAGGAGTACATCTGGGTTGGAAGGGGACTTCGGGGAAGGGAGGAGCAGAGCCAGCAAAAACAGTAGGATCATGAAGACTTCAGTTTCTATCTGAGGGACAGCAGCATGGCCAGACACATAAAGTGCTATTTCCTACCTTGCTGCTGATTTTAAATAATAAATAAGTAGAAATTTCCCCAATGAATCTCAAAGGCTTTCAGAAGATCTTGGTATTTGTCTTGTCAGGATTTATAACCTAATATAAGACACCTAACATTCAGAACTCTCCACTCTGTGGGATTCTGACTTACTTTTGTCAGTTATTTTCATGACAGATATACCCAGGGACAGACGTATTACTCTGATTTCTTTTAATAACACCAAATTAAGGTGATAATGAGTGCCTAATAAATGCAAAATGAAGCTCATTTCTGTAGTATAGAAAAATGTCCTTTGTTGATATTTTTTCTAGCAACATTCATAATTTTATCTTGTTATCTGTGATAAACTATGTTTTTATACATGCATATTTATAGTAAGTTATATCTATATGACTTGGGTCAATGACTTAATTTGATTGTTATACCTTAAGTGGAATGATTTTCAGAAAACATGGCTAGAAAGCACACGTACTTGAAGTGAATACTCTCCCGACAACTTTAGTATGAAATGGAACATAAAGGAGTGTTTGTTGAATATCTACTATATGACAGGCACTGTAATAACTGTTTGACATTTCAATTCCACAGTTAGGGACCTTTTCGGGGTGTTCTTTTGAAAGGCGGGGTGGGGAAAGGAAGGGAGGAGCTCAAATGACTGTACCTGTTGTGCTTCCACAGTCATCGGTCTGGTCACCCAGTGCCCCAGTTAAAAGGCAGAGAACTTGCTCATGTTGTTGGTACAAATTTCCCCTCTACCTTGTCTGCCTTGCCTCTTTAGAATATCTCTGCTGGGGCACTTCTTAATTATATATTTTATATTTGTTCTCCTTGAACTTCTCCCTTTAGCCTCCTTTGGTTCTTACAATGCTTGTTATCATTCAAATATAAGTCATATTTTGTTTGTAGGTGTCATATGTATGTTTTAATCCCAATATTTTAAACTGATGGGCTTCAGGTAACATAAGGAAAACAGTTTCATATGCAGAACTCAGTCTATAAAATTTAAGTTGCAAACTATTTATAAAGACCTTGGGAAGGTAATTCATCTCTTAAATTCCCTAGTGAAACAAGTTGTAAACCTGTTAAACTCATCCCCCAACACTAAATAGTTCAGCAGGACAGGGGTTTTGCTGTCAATACTGAGTGAGTTTGTGGTCAATTCTGGTTCCACAGAAGTTGAGTCCTCTCCAGGTTGATCAGGTAATTAGATCAGCCACAGGAGTAACTCATTGGATGGGTAATATGCCTCATTTTAAGTACAATCATACAGTATTTGTCTTTTTGTGTTTGGTTTATTTCACTTAGTATAGTGTTTTCAAGGTTTATCCGTATTGTGGTATATATAAGAATTTCATTCCTTTCAATGTTGAATAACATCCCATTGAATGAATGAATATACCACATTTGGTTTATCCATTCATCTGTCAACTGACACATGGGTCATTTTTAGCTTTTGGTTATTGTGAATAATTCTGCAATGAACATTGATGTGCAAGTGTTTGTTTGAGTCCCTGTTTTCATTTCCACCTAGCAGTGGGATTGCAGGATAATGTGGTAATTCAATGCTAACTTTCTGAGGAACTGAAAGGATTGGGCTTGAATTGAATTAATGGAAAAGATTCAGAGAGCAAGGTGCCGTCTCACTGGGAAATCACAGTCATGAGGTTCGTGTCTTATTAATAATACACCTGTAAGTAAGTGATCCATTGGCCTCTAAGCCTCACCTCTTACTCTTGTAACTAAAACATTTATTGAGCACCTGTTTCGTCCCAGAACCTATTTTGGAATAGAAACAAGAGAGAAGCTCACAATTTACTGCGGGCCACAGTTACTTTACAGTGCCAAGTGCTGTGATAAGAACAGCACTCATGAGGGCACCTGGGCAAGTGGAGAAAAGTCATTCCCAGAAGAGATGGTAGCTGACTGAGTCTTGATGGAGAAGTAGGAGCTAGCTAGTAGAAAAGGAAATGAAAGAGAATTGTTGAGCATAATGGAGAAGTAGGCAAAGGGTAGAACAGGAAGGACTGTGAGTCGTGTGAAAATTTTGGGGTTTATTCTGAAGGTAATTAAGAGATACTTAAGGATTTTTTTTGTAAAGAAATTATGTAACAAAAAATATGTTTTGTAAGTCTAGGTAGTTATGTAAATCCCAGTAATCCCTGTTGAGAAGCTGCACGGTGGCAGTGGCAATGGGAATAGAAGGTGGAATGGATTCAGAGGGTATTTAGGAGTTGGAATTTACAGGACTGATCGGTTAATGCAGGATGACTTCTAGAACTCTTGAGTTGAAGAGCCAGGTGAACAATCCCATTTACTGAGTGAATTTGAGAGGGGGAGGGACTTAGTTTTGGAGGAGGTGAAACAAAGCAAGATGAACAATGAGTTCTGCTTTGAGTTTAAGATGTCTGTAGAATACTCAAGTGGAGATACAAGTCTAAATGGAGCTTAGGAGAGAAATATGAGCTATCTGTTTGGGGTTTGTCAGCATAGGTAATGGTAATTGTGGGCATGAGAAATGGAGAGAATACAAGATGAAAATGTCCCTGTGGGCCAAGTGCAGGACAGGACAGGGCTTGTGAAAGAAACAGAGGAATGGCCAAGGGGTACATGCGGACAACCAAAGTGTTGGACTCATGGAAGCCTAGAGTAGAGTTTCAGAAAGCCAGATTTCACACAAAAATAAATAACTCATGCCTTGAGGCAATGATGTTCAAACTGTTCTGTTGAGATCCTTCATTAATGTTTGATTTTTAAATATATTTTAACTTAAAAAATTAACACCAACAAACTCAAATACACCATTTACAACATTTCAAAACATTGAAATCCAACAAACATCAATACTAGGTTAAGTGTGTTTGTGCGATGCCAGAGTAAGGCCATCTCTGGTAAATTGAAGAGCATTTTGGTATTTCAAGGTGAGCTATTAAAGTACTGCTGTTGCTTCGTGTGAGTCGGGGCTTTCTCAATACTGTGCAGCTGAAGCAAAATACAGAGATGGGATCTACATGATAGAACTGTTTTATAAACCCAGTTTCAAATGTTTGTTTACGAAAATGAGTTAATTTTTCTTACCAACATGTTGATTAATTGTTAACATTTTTTCTGTTAATATATTGGACTTACATGTAGTTGTCATTTCTAAAAAGTTGTTGGGGGGGGGGGGAGGCTACAGACAAAAATAAGTTGACGCTTTCCTGGTAGAACTTGGCTTATATTTCTGTGGCTCACCTGCCTCCTCTCCAAGTCAAGTTCCAGAGGCTAAAGTATATTACATGTGTCTTTCTAAATGTGTTGCTTTGGTTACTGAATTCACCACTAGGACCAGGAGATTTTGTGTTTGCATTGCCATAGAAAGTTGAGAGAGTTAACATTTCTGTTATCTTAGTCTTCTTTTTGTATTGATTCATAAACAGGTAACTGTATACAAATTATCTCTGGTAGAAATGAGCTCAAACAACAACAAAATACTCCTTGTATTTGGTTTCAGACTGCTGTATGGTATTTGATTTTTATTTCTAGTTTAAGTTAAAATTAGCTTGAATTCCTCGAGTAGACATGACTTGCACTACTTGGGCAAAATAGAGCATGTTAGACATTCCAGGAAGAAAAGGAGCTACTGTTTTCAAATTTGGCTCCAAATAATCCATAAAATTTACAGATCACTTGTGAATTGTCAAATAAACTAACTTTCAAACCACTTTTGTTCATATTTTTCTATTCAGTGATTAGTCCGGTGTCCTTTAGCAGAGCCTTTATTTAGAGTGCATTCTGTGCATTAAAACCCTGTGTTATATACAACAGTGTAAAACCTAGAACTTCACAGTCTGTGGTACATGGCCATCTCACAGCAGTTCACAACCGTGTCGTGACTTAACTGTATTTGTTATCCCCATTTCACCGATTTTAGAGAGTCTGACAGAAAGATTAAGTGGTTGGCCAAATAAGAGGCAGAACCAGGACTAGAACACAGGTCCTCTCCTGCCAATCTTGTGCCATTCCCATACCATCATGCCCCAGCTAGGAACTGCAGGCCTTTTATGAGAAAGCAGGTACAGGTCCAAAAGTTTACAAATGCACAATATTTAACAACCTATCAATGAGAAAAATCGTTTTCCATTTTATAATAATATTATGTCTTTGAATATTTACCTACCTACTTCTCTTTTAGGAAAAAAAAAAAAGTATGCAAGTGGTTCTTATGTGATTGCTTTTTGCAAATGTTTTCAACAGTACAGATAAAGCCAAAGTCACCCTTGACCTCTCAGCTTCATCCCTAGAAATTGCTACTATAATCTAGTTAATGTTTGTCCTTTCAGCATTTTTATATGCATTTATATACAATACATACTTGTTGATAGCTATATCTAGTTGTTTGGGAGGCAAGGAGTACATAAATTTTATATGGCATGTCTTGTTCTACAATTGCTATTTCTTAATTTTTTTGGACTGTAGTCCAAGTTGGTACATATAGACTTACCTCACCCTTTTAACTCTTAAAGAGTATAGCATTTTATGGATATGTCATGGGTTAAGCATTTGCATATTTTTAATATTTTTTATACCACCACCTTCTTCCTGACTTTGAGGCCACTTTGTTAAATATTAGAGGTATTCAGGATTGATTAGTACCCAGTTAACAAATGTCCCACACTACCCCATATATCCCAAGTCAGGATAAACTCTGGATGAATAAGTTTTCCTGAAAATTTCTAAAAATGTTTTAACTGATCTCTATGAAAATATTTCTAAATTATACTACAAGCAACACCTAGTACATGCTTTGGACAAAATAGTTGCTCAGTAAATGTGTTGAACAACTGAATATGCTTGCTGCCTTAGGAAAGAGGGATGCCCACTGCAAATTTGACCTTGCTTAGTGACTTGGTCCACCAGCTGCTGCACAGTGTCGCCATCAGGATGACATCAGGACAAACCCAAAGTGCCTTCAAGGTAGGAAAGAGGGGGATAGGGTTGAAAAGGAAAGGAGAACTGAGATTCTTGAATTATGGTATATCGAAGCAATGTCTCCCTCGTATGCCAGAAGCCTTACTCACCTTATTGTTGGCTTGGCTTCTAGGGGCATCCCCTGCCAGCTGGCTATTCATTCAAACATTTTGTGAGCACCTACAGTGTCACTAGGGACTAGGAAGGCAAAGATCTCAGACACAGTCCCTACTCCTAAGAAACTTGTAGTCTAGTGAAAAAATATGTATGTTAAACTTGTGCAATAAGACAGTGTTATTATAAAAGGAGTCATAGCTTCTGATGAATACACAGAGGAAGGAGTTAGTGGTCATTGAGAAGCTGACATCTGAGCTAAGATGAAGAAGATGAGCAGATGTCTACTTTGAAGAATCGGGTGATGGCCAGAAAGCCTGGAAAAAAGGATCCATCAGAAGAATAAACAGCCATACGTACATCAAATTTAGTCTGACTCCCTGATGGACGCATCAGTGGCTTAGCTTGGGCACCAGAGCAGATGAGGTGGACAGATCCCAGGCTGAGGCCTTGCTTTGTGCCCTTGGCAGTTCTGATTTCCTAAAGGCAGTTGAAAGTCACCGAAACCTTGAAGGAGGAAAGTAACATTATTGGATTTACATTTTAGAAAAAGCAAATCACTGGCCACAGTATCAAGGATCACTTCAATTAAATTTGCCCTGAGTAACCTGACCTGACAGTTGGATGAGACTCTCCTTTGAGTGATGTTTATAACAGAACTGGATGTGGCTTCGGTCCTCAGCCCCTGCCTGCTAAGTATTAGCTTGGGTCTCAACAAAGAGAAAAGGTTCAAACTCTCCTTTTGGCTAATGATTTGTTCCTTATACCAAGATACCTCAAACCTATAATTCTAGTTTTGATCATTTCGTTCTGTTTAAAAGAGCCATGGCTATAAGAGGGGAGAAAGCAAACGTTAACTGCATGTCATGTGGGGGACACTCCATGTTGCATCATTTGGCCCTTACAACAGCTAAGGGAGGTGAGGAATGGCTCTACATCACAGATAAGCACCCAGTGCCATTGTAAAAGTGAAGGGTAGAACCCAGTGTGAGCTCAGAAAGCTCCTATTTTTCTCTAAGAGGCATATTTTCCAAAGCTAACCTCAGCGATGACGAAGAGACAAAGATAATGAAGAGTGGAGCTGACGGCTGTAACAAGATGGGAGCGAGGTGGCGACTGTGGGCTGGAGCTTCCAGGGCGGGGCCCTTGAGAGGATTCCTGAATTGCTGACCAGGATTCATTCAGTCCTGTCTGTTGCCTGGATTATTATCTGCCCCCAGGACTGTGCTATAACTTTTGGGATGAAAAAACAGAGCTAGAAGTCTGTGCAGCGCTCACACCTCCTGTCTAATCCCTTGGTTCCTGTGATGACTACTTCATACAAAATGGGGTGTCTACGTGCAAAAAGTTCTGAACTATCTTCTAAACACAATGTCCCGCTTGTGGCCGGTTAGGCTAACTCACGTGGACTCAGAGGAACTTCAGGGACACATTTTGGAAGCTAAAAATGCTGACAGTAACGCTGGTAGCAGTTAGTACTCCTACTCCGGATACTCCATTCCCGCCTCCACATCTCTCTGGAAAGCTTCTGGGGTTGTTGGAGTCGAGCCCAAACGAAGACGGGGTCAGCAGTGATAAAGGCGATGACCCAGCCCCACCCCCCACCCGGAGAACCTGCTTAGCCTTCGTGGAACACATCCTCCAATTAGGAACTCCCTTCCACTTTGGCGTTCTTGGCGCTTGCCAGATTTCAAAATGAAGATTTTGGTCCCACCTTGTCTGAATACCGGGACAGTTTGTTGGTGCCAACTGGGACCTGGCAGTGTCTCCTCAGAGCCAGAAGATTATCGGTTCCTTAAGAGGGCAGCATGAAAAGCAGGTTCCAGCATTGAAACCACAGAAAGGCTTTTGAGATTCTTCTGAATCTTCAGGCTATAAAAGCAACTGCACTGGTGATGGGGGTTTTTGTTTTCTCTGTCGAGCCTGGGCTTCCTTTGAGAAAACTGAAAAATTTGTAAAAGTAATAAACAACACTTTCAGTAGCTACCATTTCTTTGTCTTTATTATTTGGTGAAAGAGTTTTTGAATTTTATTCCAATTCTTTTCACTCTGTGTCAAGAAAGTCATACAGAGAAACACTTGACCAAAATATTCTTTTCATATTACAAATTTTCTTCAAGGTTTTTTTTTTGTGTGTGTGTGTGTGTTTTTAGAAATGAAAGGATTTTTCTTCATTATTGGGTTATGGGTAAGTGCCTTCAAATGACACATTTTTTTTCCCCTTCAATATACATTTTCTGATCTACTTGATTGCAACATTTAACATGCCATCCCAGCTAAAGTAGGATGTGCTGTTATTGCTAAAGATGATTTTACAAATATCCCTCCAAGAATCATGCATTGTATTGACAATAAAGAACAAGCATTCATATAATTTTTTAATTAGAATTTTGTTAGGCTTATGTTTTGGATTAAGGAAGAGATGTGGTCAATGAGTTTATTCCATTTTGATTGCAAACAAGAATGAAAAGGGAAATATTTACACACAGGATTCCTCTTGAGTGAATTCAAGCCAAGTTCATTACTAGGTGTTGTGCATTTGTCACGGGGGAAAGTGTGCCCATAGAGGTGTTGCCCTGCGCTCTGAGTGAGCAGTGTTGGCCTCTGGAGAAGTGGTGGTCTCTGTACCTGTTTGGTAAGTCCTAGGGGCTTCTGGGTCTTTGTCAGAAGCTCATGCTAAAACTATCTTTTTCTCACCAGATTCTAGGTAGAGAAGATATGTCATCCAGTGTAAGTGATGGTTAGATCCTTTCTAACCATGACAGTCCACAGGTACAGCACGAGCTAGCCCCTGAGCTGTGCACCTCTTCTTGATGTCCTTCCACGAAGAACTCCACACTCCTGTGTGCCACACAGAACTCTTCAAACGTGTGGTGACATTGCCAACATCTTTTTTCAAGATTTTACTTATATTTTAGATTGAGGGTAAGGGAAGAGGAAAGAGAGAGAGAAACAGAGCTGTGTGAGAGAAACAGTGATCAGTTGCCTCTCACACACCCCCAACCGGTGACCTGGCCTGCAACCCAGGCATGTGCCCTGACCAGGAATCGAACTGGCAACCTTTTGGCTCACTGCCCAATACTTAATCCACTGAGCCACACCAGCCAGGGCCTGCTGACATCTTTTAAACGTGCCCTGCGACTCTTCTGTGGCAGGGCCTTTCATCTCCCCAGGCCCTAATATCCTCCTCTGCAAATAAGAGAAATGGCCTATAACTTGTTCCAATCTCTTCTTCCATCTCTAGAATGTTAATACATTAAGAGGACAGGCTGAAGAACTGTGCCTCTAAAGAAACTAATTTTTCTCATCTGAGGGCAAGGCTCTTCCTGGCAATCATTTATTGTTGCCTTGACATTTTGTGAACTCACTTTAAACATACGCCTACCATATGATCCAGACCTTCTACTCCTTTACTTGAAAAATAAAAACAGGTCCTCACAGTAGCCCCAAACTGCAAAAAACCCAAATGCCCATTAACAGATAAGTGGACAAAATGTAGTACCATCCGTACAATGGACTACTACTCAGCAATGAGAAGGAACAAACTGCCGATACATGCAACATGAATGGATTTCATTATGCTGAATGAAAGAAGCCAGACACACGTACATGCTGTATGATGCCATTTATGTAAAATTCTAGAGAATGCAAACTAATCCATTATAGTGACTGCAAGCAGATTGGCAGTTGCCTGTGGACTGCAAAAGGGTACAAGGGAGCTTTGGTGGTGACAAAATATCTATCTGGACTGTGATGGCACTTTCGCAGATGTGGGCAACTGTCAACATTCATCAGATTGTACACTTTATATGGCTACAACTTATATGTAAATTATTTCTCAGAGCTACCAGGGAAACATTTTTTGTAAGCTCTAGACTGTAAAATTCGAAGCTTGAAGAAAATACATAATGGGCAGCAGATAAATTGTGTGAGGCCATGATATCAAAAAAAGGGTTAGTGAACCAAAGAGAACAATCTTTTTAAATTTATTTTTATTTTTTTTTAATATCAAAGAGAATAATCTTAAACATTCTAGAAAGCCCTTTAGCTTCTGGGCAGCATATGTGAGTTAGTAGGAAAATAATTTATCTTCTGGTTTTGGCTAAACCTCCAAACAAAGAGCAGCCTTGGGGACTCAGTAGGGAACCAGGCTGGCTCTCTCCCTCCAGTGCTCTGTGGGGTCCTGGTTCAGCAGCAAAGGCAAGTGCATGGTGGCAGGCAGCTTCCTGCCTTTTGGGCATGTCGGGCTCCTTAAAAGAGATTTCTTCCTTCACTCTGCCAGAGGTGGCATGTGTCCACTCAGGGGGGTAGATTCTGTCCTTTTTGAATGTTCTGTTCAGAAACTAGAAAGCCATAGGACACATTTGTCCTTTATGAGCCACCTGGAGTGGCCTGTTTTAGTAGACACCACTTACAGAACCACAGGATGTGGAATTGGAAGGGACCTTATATTCTCCTGTCCAGCTTCTCAGAGGAAGAAACTGAGGTCCAGGGAAGGTAAGCGACTGGCTGAAGCTCACACAGCCAAAGCAGAGCTCAGAACCGCATCCCCCAGGAGGCTCTCCACTTCACTACACTCCTCACAATTTCTGGGAAAATGCAGCTTAAGATCTCTAGCTGCCTAAAGCTACATCCTAAATCCAAGCTCTTAGCCTGCTGCGCTTAAAAAAAAAAAAAAAAAAAAAAAAAAAAAGCAAAGCTGTAAAATGGTTGGATTCTAGCTGAGAGAAAGGCAACAAATTCTCAGTTCTGACTTACTGTGAGGAAATGCAAGGCCCAACCTCAGCAGGGGAATGAATGAGAGCCATTTATGATTATTGGAGAACTTGGCAGCAATGACAACAGCCTGCTCCATAGTGAAAATACTCCTGTTAAATTTCCATTCTTATTTGCATTTGCAAAAATGGAATAAAATTATTTCTTTTCGGGTAGGAATGTTCTGTATGACTAGGGAATGCTTATTGGTTGTTACTGATCCTTTCACTAATCATATGTAGTCCCTTAATGATTAATGAAATAGCAGATATTTTATACAGAGAGAACATTCATAACAGCAAATTCTTGACTGAAGTTGAATCAGACTCTCCCAGTGAAGCAACCACTGCCAGGGAGTAAATTAGGTCTTTCTGGAAGCTTCACTAACACTCAGACCAACATGGCTCCTAAATTTCCAAACGCGGCCTTGGGACACCCAGGTCTCTGCAGCGGGCCGACCCTCCTTCTCACACATCTGGGCCTGGAGAGCCTGGGTAGGAGCGGCCTCCCTGGGGTTTGTGATGTGCTCTCCTGCTGGTACCCGGACTGCACCGTGATGCTGGGGCTGGTGCCGATTCGGGGAGACAAAGGTGACAGCTGTGTCATTTAGTGGTTTTGGCTCTTTGGATCACCTGCTGTGCTGGTAACGTGCTTTGCTCTTCATGCAGATTCCCCGGAATATCGGTGCAGTTTGGCAGAATAATTAGGATGGTAACTTAAGGAAGATGACTTCTGGTTGTTAGAATCACCGAAGCTGAAACAGTTTCTCTACTTCGGTGATGGGACTCCTAGATTACCAAGGATGGCCCTTCCTGGAGGCGTGGACGGCGGCGAGGCCCCACCCTTCCCAATGGGATCGTTTCTGGGCCACTTGGACTCGTACTGATGGCCATGAAGTATTGCGGCTGCAGCAGAAACCTTTTTCTCAGACGCGGCGGGCACGGACGGTACACTGGTGTCCACGACTGAGCCCTGTGAATGCAGAGACCTGCTTTTCTTTGCAACCTATTTCCGTGACCTGGAATTGCAGACACCTGTGTATCCACAGGGGCACACCGTTGGTGTGTAGTAAATCCTATTAAATGTTTAAGTTACTTGTTGAGCGAGTGGATAATAGAAGTACTGACCTTAAATGTGGACTGATTGAATCAGTGTGCTAGTGACACAAAAAAGCAGTGAAAACACCACGGGAAATTTTTTTTCTAGAAAAAAGTGTAACGGTCACATTAATGGGCAGAATAGATCTATGGTCATTTTCATGTGTATTATTTACCCATGGAGAATTGATGTGGGTACTTGAAAAAATAATCATATACTCCTCACCCTCTCTAACTCTTTGAATTTAAATCATCCCCAACATTGAGGTCAAAGATATTTGGGATGAATGAATTGGATGATTAATTTTCTTCTCCATTTTCTTTTTATTCATTAATTATAAATGTAGTTTTTGTTTACCTAAGAAACAATAATACAATACTTTTACTTTGTATCTATTTTGTATCAGTACATCAGTAGACAAGCAGCTCTAGTGTCTCTTACCTTTAAAAACTATTCACCCTTAATCCTCAGAGCTATCAATTGATTTCTCTTCTTTTCACTGAAAATGTTTTGAAGGAATGGTGTACTCATGAACTCCCTCCACTTCCTGATTTTCCATTTGCTCTGCAGACTTCATTTTGGCTTCTACCCCTCACTGCTCCGCCAAAAGTGCCCTCTCCAAGGTACCCGGTACCTCCCCATGGCCCATTCCAGGGAGCATTTGTTGTTGTTGTTATTTTTTTCTGACTGAAATGTTCCTCTGAGGTCCTTCTGAGAATCACTCTATTGCGCATGAAAGAAAACCCAACTCAATTCATGGCAAAGAAAACAGTAAGTTCTTTGTATTGTTTACTAATTTTCTTCCCTCTCCTGGCATTAATCAGATATTGGATTAGCCAAATCAATCTTCTTTTCTATTGTTCACCTCCCTAGTGTTTTATTCAGCTTTAAGAGTTAAATTTGTACTGTTAGCCATGTTAGTTTTCACGTCTAAGTGTGATTCCTTGTTTTCAGAATATTCCTTTTTGTTGCAACATGTTCTTGTTCCCAAAATGAAACATTTCACCTTATTTTTCCTGACAAAAGTAATTTTTTTCTTCTAGTCTCTGAACTGTCTTGTTTTCTAAGTTTCTTTTAGTCTCATTAGTCCATTGGGGTGGAGACTTCTTGAAAATGTCTGTGATTCTAAGCAGCCTGTTCACGTTCCACAGTGCGACCATGGGAGCTCTGGGGGCAGAAGTGAGGAAGGCTGGTTGACTGGTGTCTTTGTGGGTGGGTCGATTGGGTGGGAGACCAGTTTTGTCATTTGATACATCTTCATCCCTCCCCACACACAAGTATCAACTCATGATGGTCTTTTCTCTGCGGCCATTTAGTTTCTCCAGAGGGATCTTCTAGATTCATCTGGGGACGTATAGATGCCTACTCGAGGTTCCTTGTGGTTCTAAAAGATTGCAACTTAAATCATCAGGTGTTCAGCAGTAACTCTGCCCTCCTCTTGTAGCTGCTATTTGAGTCCAGATCTTCACTGGCTCGTTTTATCCAGAGAATGGACCTCTAGTATATTGCAATGGGAAAGGAGGGCCTGGGAGATGTGGGGTTGGGGGTGGGGGCTATTGCTTCTGTCTGAGACTTTATACTTCTCTCCTTTTCACCCTTACACCTCATGCCCACCTTTCAAAGAACAGAGTGCCTCCAAAAGCTGTCCCCTCAGGCTTGGCTTGCTTCTCAGTATCTCACTGCAGACTCTCAGGTCAGCCCTCCCTCCACTCAGGCTATTGCCCTCCCATGCATCTTACTTCTTGTCCATCATTTTCTCCTCTTTCGTTTTTTATTTCTTTACTGCCATGCTAGGATTTAGGGAGGAGTATCAATGTTTTAAGACACCATATTTAACTGAAAGTTTATTGACATTTATATGTTGGATAATTTTTTGATTCTTTAGCATTGCGTTTCCACATAAAGTGAGTCAGCAATAGAAATCCTTCATGTTTCAGTTGTACCCAGTTCTTCCTACAAAGAGCAGGCGTGAAGGTAAGGTTTATTGTTAACTTAAAATGTTGCTTATTGCAGAATACTCATTTTGTGAATTGTGAATGAAATTGTGTTCTATTAAAAAAGGAAATATAGATGATTATGGCTACCTTTCCAGACTGTGCAGAAGCATCTGTTCTAGTCTCAGATGTTCTTGCTTCTAAATTACTCAAATCTGTGTGTGTGTGTGTGTGTGTGTGTGTGTGAAGAATTTTGATATTCTATCATCAGGAGAATAATAGTTAACATTTATTTATGCATTTAATCCATACAACAATCATAAGAAGTAGAAATCATTGTTTCCATATTACAGATGAACAAACTGAAGCACATAGAAATTTGTCCAAATCCACAGCTAGTAGGTGTCTCAAGAGCCATTGCTCTTAACCACTATGCCATGATATGTTGCAACATCTTTTTATTTCATGAAATTTTAAAAGATTTTCCCACCTAGTTCCCCACAAGAAACTCCCAATAGTAAAACACCTGAAGAGGTGTAGCACACACACACGCACACACAGAGCCAACGAACAGGAGCAGAGAACGTTGTAGAGCAGAAGTCTGAGATGAGCTGGTTTTTCCATTTTTCTCTTTTTGTAGAACAAGCATGAAAAGTATTTTGTGGAGAAAAAGTTTTTGGCAACTTGTATTTTAGAAGCAATTTATAGAATTATAATAAAACAATTCTGCATTAGGATTTAAGAAAACCCTTCTTATTGTGAAATTACTTATTCAGAAAAATACAGAAACATAAATGTAAAGCTTACTGAGTTACTGTCAAGTGAACCTCAACCTAACCACTATCCTGGCCAAGATGAAGGAGCCTGACAGCCCACAACAGCTCTCTGTTGCTCCTTTCCAGTCACAAAGCTCCCCTGCCCCCCAAAGGCGACCAAACCATTATGATGGTTTTTATGGTCATCCTCTCTTAGCTTTTAAAAGGCTTACTGCTTAAATAACATCCTAAACACTACAGTTTAGTTTTGCCTTTTTTAAAAACTTTACATGACTGGAATCGCGTATTACTCTTTTTGACTTCTTTTGCTCACCTTGGTCAGTGAGACTGATTCAAATTGTATAGCTATATTCATATTTATTGTTCCATAGCACTCCACTGTATAACTACACCACATTTTAGGAATATATTGTACCACAATTGTCTGTTCATCAGTGGATGGACATGGAGGTTATTTTCATTGTTGACTGTTATGGAGAATGCTGCTTATATTCCTGCAGATGTCTCCTTATTCGAGTAAATGTGTATTTCAGCTAGGTCACAGTGTGAGCATACATCCAATTTTTGTAGCTAATACCTTGCAGTTTTCCAAAATAGTTATACCATGTATACTACCACTAGTAGTGTATAAAAATGTTTTCTTCTAAGTCCTTGACAATTCTCAAAACTGTCAATGTTTTCAATTTTAACTATTCTTGAGAGTGTAATGGTATCTCATTTTGGTTTAATTATGTTCTCCTTGTCACTAATGAGGTAACTTTTTTTTTCTTTTATGAATTGCCTATTCATGATTTGGGATTTTAAGTGCAATGGAAAGCAACTGGAGGGTTTTGTGCAGGGGAGAGAGATATGATTTCACCGCTTTTACTGCAGGTGGAGAGTAAGTCGGAAGGAGATAAGAGAGGCAGCGAAAAGATCAGTTAAGTGGTTAGTGCATTAGTCTAGTTAAGGAGAAGAATGGTCTGGGCCACAGAGTAGAAAGAGGCAGAAAAAGCAGTGGATATATGCCAGATGCAACTGGAATCGGGCTTGACAGGACTTGCCGAAGATTGGATGTGGCGGGCAAGGGCGAGAAAGGCAGCAAGGATACCTCCCGGGCTCTAAATTGCAGAACTGGATGAATTGTGAAAGAATAGTAAAGCTGGGAAGGGTTGGATTGCGGGAACCATTTAAACATGTTCTATTTGAGATTGGTACGAGGCATCCGAATGAATAGATCACCAGGCAGCTGAATACATAACAGAGCTAGTGTTCTCAGAAGAGGTATAGGCCAGAAAAAAATTTAAAACAGAACTGGGAATTGTCATGACAGAGATGTCATTTAGACATGGGAGTGAGACTAGTTAGGATGAGAAGAGTTCTTAAGACAATCTGAAGTGGAAGCTGAGCACTAGTTGGACCTTACAGGGCTAAGAGTGAAGGTGAAGATGCTATGGGGGATAATGGAGAGGTTTTAAGCAACGATTTCTGTCACTTAGTTGTCACCATGGACAACTTAATATCTAACCCCTTTTCTTGTACCTCAAATGGTTAATAGTATTTGTAGAATTGTGAAGGTTAAGTCAAATTCTGTAATTCTTCCTTTCTTATTTCTCTTCTTTCAGTTCTCTAAGAACTTTGACACACAGGAAGGGCCACACACATTGCCCATCTGCTTTCCAAATCAGAACTCAATGTCCTGGACTCTGCTGAATGTACTGCAGAGCCTGGCCACTGGAAATAGTGACAGGGAAGAAGTTGAGATTAGATGCTCGGTGGCCTGGGTATAGTCAGTGGCAGCAACAGTGAAGAGCAAATGGTGAAGGCAGCTGAGAGAAGTAGGAGGCTGCTGACTGGAGGGTGGGCCTGCAAGAACCTGGGAGAATTAATAGGTCATCAGCTGATTATAGAGTTTAGGCAGTTGACAAATAGGTTTAGAGAAGGATGAGTGTACACAACTGGTGAGCAAGATTATTAGTGGAGAGCTGGAGAGAATGCTAACAGCGAAGAACAGTTTCTGGTGTGCAACTAAGTTGTGGGGCCCCTATGGAAAGGGTATCCCTTGGTAGAGGGACAGAGTGCTTGGGAAACATGGTTAAAAGTAGTTATCAGTGTCAGAATGTGATGGAATGTAGAAATTTTGCACCAAAAAGTTTTAAGACTCTCCTAGAGGGCTTCTTGTGGCAAAGAACTCATAAGGTTTTCAACTAGCCTGCAGAATTCAGCAGGGTCAGGGTCAGGGTCAACAACAGTCGTAAAGGAGTAAGGAGTTCTTATTCAGGCCTAGATTTTCAAGAGGTTTTCATGTGTCTTAGCCAAGATGGCTCATCCTACACAAGTCAGCCCAGTAAGCCCACCCCAAGCCAAGAGCACCATGATTTCCACAAGAGTGAATTAGGTACTTGCTAGCAGTCTTCTGATGTACTGTTGAGAGTGGTATTAATGTATCTAAATTTAATTCAAGAGGCAGGTGATATTCTATCCACTTGGCTAAAGCTCCTCTCTTAAGTCCATTTTCTAAACTCTCATGAAAAACCAACTAGTAATCAAAACCCTCCGGTTAGTTGCAGATATGTATGTGGAGGGAATACTTGGAGGTAAGGCCCTTCCTTGAAGAAATTTCTTATTTTCTAATACAGAATCCTAGAGCTGGAAACAAGTCCCAAAGTTCATCCTGTTCAGCCTATCATTTTAGAAATGAGGAGCTGGGGAAAAGGAGGGCATGGCAGCATCTGGGACATGTGCCTCTTGTGTGTGGCAGCTTCCTCAAGTCAGCATTGGGTAAGAGTGTCTGCTGGGATCCAGTTAAGCTAGTCCTATGTTTAAGCATAAAGCCATTACTCTCCCCCTATTAGGTGATCACAGAAGGACTGCCATAATGAAAGGCATTTAAGAACCTTCCAATTCTGGAAGTCAGTATTTCCAAACTTTGTGGGTAGTTTATACAGATGACATGAATAAGGCTGTTACTTGCACAAATAAAGCTGCCACTAAAGTATTTTATTATAGATAATGGTTAGGAAGAGCCAGAAGTACCAGGGTGAATAGTCTGAATCCTGTCCAACATAACAAGTGTACAACTTACTATGCTCCTTCTATTTGAAATTGAAGTGACAGTATCTACCACCAATGTTAAACAAACAAAAGGAGGTTAACTCAATAAATATCTTTTATTAAAGAAAAAATGGAATATTGTTAAGCACCAAAACTGTATGTTGTTACATTGCTTGTACAAGAGGAGAAAGATGATTGCAATACTTGGTGTACAAGTACTTAACTCTGAAGTCTTGAGTGTAAAAAACATGAATTACAAAGCAATACAATAATTACAATGCAGAAAAGTTGCACTAAAGAGCAAAAGACAACAGTCAAAACAATTATTGGAGATTTCAGAGTATTGCTATAAATGCTTGCTTAGTTTTTTCTTTGAACTTTTAATACTTTAGAATGTTAATTGAGCATATTTAAATATTGTCAATTTGCAAGAGTTGGCATTTACAATACACTCTGCACACTGCCCATGTAATGTAATAGTGTTAAAGCCATCCTTAAAAGCCAAGCACAATGTGCTAGTGTTTTGCTTCTACCATTGTAATATTGCACAAAGCTAGAGTTGGTCTGCCATTAAAATTTTCATTTGACCAGACAGGCTAAAAAACATATCAGTTTCATTAGCCCTAATGGGCTTTACTCATGCAAAAATGATGTGTGGCCTTCATTTTTTCATAAACTATATATTACATTTTCAACATTGGCAATACATACGGTATTAATGAGAAATTCAATGAGACAGTGGGGATTCTGTCCAAGTTGAAGTCACTGTATGGGTTGTATTGTCTACTCCTTTTGGTTCATAAATAAAGGGAAAATGCCATCTTGTGATTACATGGATACTTCTTAAAACCAGTATTAGTATAGAGAAAAGCTAGAGTAACCTGTTACACTCTGATAGTTAACCATAAAACATGCAAGTTAAAAAAAAAAAAAAGCCCAAAACTTCCCTTGTTAAAACTGAACTCTATAACCAACACCTATATCTTTTGTACATGTCTAAATATCACTTTCCATGGTCGTTCCTTAACTCTCCCAAAAGAGCCACTCTTCGTTATACCAGACTTAAAAAAAGAAGTACAAGAACTTTCCTCTAACCCTCAAAACAAGTGATTGCTTTGAGATTCGGTGTGAAATAACATTGATATTTCAGTATGTCAATCTCAGAGGTATTTTCTGTACATGCACCTTACATTGTCATAATAAATGTATGAAGAAGGGGAGAAACATTTATAAATTTGGAATTCAATTAAATTCCTCAAATAACAAGCTGTACATTTACTGTGGCCAAAAGAGAAAATTTCGGAATGAATGTATCTTTGAAATAACTCAATGAGCAAACATTTAACACACATATACACACATACACACACACACAGACAGAATCCAGACTCCCTCTCACCTTTAAAAAACCTGTTTACATACATGATAGTTTAGGCAGCAATATAAACTCATTTTTTAGGAAAAACTTTTAAATTAGACTATATTTATAGGATAAAAAATACCATTGCTTCATTTTACAAAGCAATTAAGCAGAGATTTTTTAATGTGCTTTAACTAAAGAGCACTTTGCAGCAGAGTTCAGATATAACTACTGAATTGTTCAGCAGTACTAAATAAATGCAACGTGCTCCAACAGTAAGGTGCTTCTACTTTCCTACCTCTCTTCCATCTGAAATAAATCTTGCCAGTCAATCCTCTAACCCGAAGCACAGTTCTTCTATGCTAAGCAATAAATGGGGAATAGTTACTTTAAAATGCACATTTACATTAATTAAATTCAGTGCAAGGATTAGGCAAAACTTGTTAAGGTTTCTGCTTTTGCTATCAAATGGTTGCATGTTAAGAATGAGTCTGCCACAGTTTTCAAATGTTTTACAGTTATTCAAAAAGACTTTTTACAAATAACCTGGCAAAGTACATGAAATTTCAACTCCCTGATAAGGCCTTTAAGGACCCATGAGTACTTTACAGGTTGGTATCTGATATTAAGTACATAATAATGAAATTATAAAGATTTAAAAAACTCTATTTTAGTGAACGAAAACTTTTCTTAGGCTAAAAGCATTGACTTAAATATATATACACACTCAGTAAGTGTAATTAAAAACTGGAGTCTTAGGGAATGTATAAAATTAAATTGTATTCACTGTATACTGGTCCCATTCCACACATAGATGATGCTCCCCATTCATTTTTGTTCCATTGATGCAAGAGTTTTAATTCTTAGTGTCTGCTGTGGCCAAAGTATGCTTTACGAAAGTGGCCAAGCTATATGTTACCAAATATTGCCACCAAATTTAGCTTTGTAGAAACAAGAACTTTTTCCCTTTCATTATACATGAAAGTGCTGAAAGTTTTCTATGGTTTCATGTAAGAAAAGCGCCACATTCCTATGGTGGAAATAGTATACCTGACCAATGGTCACAGGTGTGTCTAAGAGTCCATTTGAAAATGGGTTTGAAAAATGCATTTTACAGAAATGTTTCAATTCCACAATGAAAAGTTAAGGAATGATTGTTTCTATGCTGCTCACAAACTCAATAAGACTATAAAATATACATCAAGTAAGCAAGACAACGGCTCATCTTTCAAAAATCCTCTATTTAGGCAGGCATTTCCTCATACTGCTACACTACAGTACGGTTAGGATTTTAAACCATTAGGAATGCCTTTTCTATACATGCCTCATCAATTATATATATATATATTAATTTTAATTGCTTTAGTAGGAGAAATATTTAAAATTGACATTCAAGTGGGGAATAACATTAACCTCAAAACATCTCCCAATCATCATCTACTTGTTTTCCTATTTTTAAATATAGTGCAATTGAGGCTAGATTGGTAAATTAACTTCTAAATGGATTTAGTCTAAGCCAAGCAGCTGCTTGTGGATTCTTAATATGGAAATGATACATTATCATAACTGTCAAATATTTAAAACCATATGAATAGTATAGGCAAGTTTGGAATTGGTAACTTGGTCATCTCGAAGGACCATAATAACTAAATATATACAAATGTAATACTAAGGCTAAAGATGCTCATCTGGTCAGGGGCAAGAAGTAATGCATTAAACTCTGCCGACGTAATTCTTGTTGGGCTCTGAAATGGCTTTAAAATTAGAATGAAAATTCAACTGGTCATCCCATCTTGATGGACAAGCCAACCATAGTTATTTTAAATTTTAATATTATTTGTGAGAACTCTAAAATGTGGATGACCTGCAGTAACATGCAATTTTGTGGAAGTAGGAATCTGAATCTTGAAGGGAAGTGAGTGTGTTGGAGAAGGTTATTTACCAGAGAACGAGCACAGCTGGCTGTTTTAACCTACTCACCTTCAAGTGTGAAATAACCTTCACGAAGTGCTACCATGGGGTGTGCCAAGAGCTGTGGATGCACCCCTACAAGGACTCTAGGAGTCTATACACCTTACGTTATTTGCTGGAGACTTACTTTAACATGTGTAGGAAGATAGATCATAAGACATCTTTATAAGTGAGCCTGCCTGCCTTTTAAAGGAATCCCAGCTATAACACTAAATGAGTAGCAATTCCCTTTAGACACGTGGGAGTTCTAGTGCTTTTGCTGTTAATTTAATACTACCTAATCCAGTGTTTTTCTAAATGTCAATGAATGAAAAACAAAACAAGTTGTGAACAAGCATCCAAAGGCATAAAATTGATACATGATTTTTTTTAAGGTTTGCAAATTTACTAAAAATTTTTTCAACTCTATTTAAACAATCAAACCAACATTCTTTGGGTTAAAAAACATGCTTCAATGCTTTATGGATGATGGTAGACAGAAAAAAAATCTACCTCCACTCCTCATTGTGGGATGAAGATTAGTTTATATATAAGATCTGTATTTCTAAACTTCCCAGACAAGATGTGAGAACAGTGTTAGAATAAACCAATGTATTGTGAAAACGCCGTGCAAAAGCTCTTACTTAGTATTATCAATTAAAGTATTACCAACATTTAAGCAGAAAAATTTTGTTTTATATAATCTGTTGCCAGAAAATATTTTCCATAATTGTGTTCAAGAAAATAACTGTAAAGTGACAAAAACATGAGCATTTCTTTTTTCTCTGAAATAGACCAATTCATTGGAGGGCATTTACACTGGGACTGCTTTCTGAGTCTACGCCAGAGAACTGCCTCATAAGAAATAGAAGTTCTTTTTGGTATTTCAGTCCTTAACCCCCTTCACATAAAGGCAAAGATCTGTCTTATGAAGAAGTACACTCTACAGAGTACTGTAAATGGAGTCCAACATATATCTACTTTCATTCAAGCCCACAGCAGTCCAGCTGAGAATTCATAATGGCTCCGCTCATATAATTGCATCCTTCAGGACTCCATTACAGCAAAATCGGCACTTAGAGCTGCATACATGTTTAAAAATGTAGTGACAAAGGTTCTCTCCCAAATTCCACTCTAAGCATGTGAAGATAGTTAAAATGCCAGCTAAGGAGGCTTTTCCGCCTGTCTACTTTCTTCTGCATATTTGTACAGCACATATTTTTTTCACTGTGGAGTATAAAAATAAAAACTTAAATGGTGTGTGATAAAAAGACTTAAGTTCTGCATCCCTACTATAGAATCCTGATTTCTGATTCTCAATAGGAAAGTCATGATGAGTTACAGTATCAAACAATAGTTCAAACAAAAAGACTAAAAATAATTTGAAATATTTATTGCTTCTCATAAACAAAGCTGCACATAAAATTCAAACTATTATAAATTCACAATAATGAAGAGCTATTTAAAAGCACGGAAACTTTTACTTCAAAAACTTACAAAGTGTAAGTGTGTGTGGTCGTCTAAAAATATGCCATGTTAAATGTATCATGTTGTGGTAAACACATTAATAGATGTATCTCCATAGTTATATATCTTTTCAGATGTTGTTGAACATCTTTATGAAATTCCTTTGGAGATGAGTAATGTGGAAATTTTCTATCAGATATTTCTATCTGATATTTTTTTCAATTCCTGTCCTAGAGCTATAAAGATAAACTTCTTTTTCAGAGTGTCACACTATTTATATAAGCTGATATGGAAGAAGCTCTGTCATTTTCAAGCGGATGACTGACTATTCAGGGCAGTCCCAACACAGCTCACAGTAGACCTCTGTCAACCCAGTGTTCTTCCGACTCATAATGACCACTAGCTTTGCTGGCCACTACCAATATGTAAGAGGGCGGAAATGAGGGGAAGGTGGTTAAGGAAAAAAAAAAGAAATCAAGGATGTCCTTGAAAGGTCTTTTCTTCACTGCAGTCAGGAACACTGCACATCTAAAACTCCACCTCTACTGGAATGACGGGAAAAGTGAGAACTTGCCAATTGTGCTTCCTTTTTTTTCATACCACTGAGCCAGTACATTCGGGATCTAATGAAATCCAATTGTGGAACCAGTGCTTAAAATTTATTTTCCAAAAGAATATGAATCAATCTTCAGCTGCAGATATTTCTTCTTTCTGTTGAGTCATCTGTTTACAAACAAAAATAATAAAGTGTATTATAAAAGGATAACCTATTAAAGTTAATAGTGTGTATATATGCTTTCTCATACCTTTTGCAATATCCAGAATGAACACTGATTTTTTTTAAATAGCTGGTGTATGAGACACATTGAAAAAAATAAAAGGACATACTTGTATTCAAAATGCAATAAAAATGAAAAAATTTCCATACGGATACTGATCTCTGTTAAAAGGTTGTATGTTAGATTCATTTTCATTTTTATTCCATTTACCCTAACATTTTATGTCAAAGCAGAATACAAAAAAGAAAAATACAATATAAAAATAATTGCCTCATAAACTGCCAGTATATTAACTATTAAATGACATCTTTAAAATTCAGTAGGGAGCAATTTTGTTATATTGACATCTAGAGGACAGGATTAATATTGGTCTTCAAATGGATGTTTCATTACTGGAACTTTTTAAAAATTCAAAATAGTTTGGGATCTATGAGTTTACCTATGCAGAGAAACACTTATATAAAAGACCCACTTATCAGATGAAAGCTGACATGCACATGAATAAAGTATTAGGTTGGCCAAAAAGTCCGCTTAGTTTTTTTCTGTAAAATAAGACATATTTTTCATTTTCACCAATAACTTTATCGATTTGGGTATTTTGAGTATGTTGGCAATCTCCTGCATGGTATACTACTAATTATTCTCAATTAATGTCTCGATATGATAGCTATCAATTTCAACTTGTCTATCCAACCGATGGGGCATCGTCCAGCAAGAAATCTCCAGCACAAAACTTCACAAACCACTTTTGACACGTTTAATCATTCACAGCACCTTCTCCATGCATGGCGCAAATCTTATTTTGCGTTTCAGTTGTGTTTTTACCTTTCTTGAAATAATAAAGCATAATATGCTGAAAATGTTGCGTAGTTTCTTACATCTTCAATATTAAAGTGGCTACATAAAAATTCACGAATTTTGATGGTTTTTAAATAAATGCATACTGATATGACAGCTCTCATGATACAATCTAACAGAACTGTTTCAAATTAAGTTGAAGACAACTAAGCATTTACTAAAGCCATATTATGGGAAAAAACCAACGCAACTTTTTGGCCAACCCAATAACTAAGCTATTTTATAGTTCTGTATTATCTAATGTAGCTGCATGTGGCTACTGAGCACTTAAAAGGTGGTCAATGTGACTAGGACACTGAATTTTTAATTTCATTTAAATTAAAACCTGAAATAGTATAAATTATTTGTCCACTAAATAAAATTTTGTTTTGATAGTAATTTCACTTTAACCACTGAATACTTGGCATCCAAATTGAGATGTGCTACACTGTAATTTATATATTAAAAAATACACAGTAGATTTTGAAGACTCAGTACCAAAAAATGTAATTACATCATAAATTTTTATATTGAAAACATGTTGAAAGATATGATTTTGGATATATCACATAAAATAAAGTATCAGTAAAATTGATGTAACCTATTTTTCTTTACATTTTTAAAATACGACTGTTAGAACTTTTAAAGTCATATCTGTGGCTCACATTGTATTTCTATTGGACAGTGTCACTATAGTTACTTCAAAAGTTTAAGAAGGACCCCACAGGAAAGAAATGAGAAACTCAATAAAAAGTCTATATATTTGTGTATTTCCTTATGTTTAGAAATGCCCTTCAAGGACACTGTTACCTAAAGTTACCTCTGAAAAGAGTAGAACAGGGGATCTTCATGTTTTACTTCATGAAGTTTTGAGAAATTAACTCTCTAAAGAAGTATGTAATTACACTAATGGTTTAAAATCTCTAAGAATGATGCCAATTAAAAATAGGAAATACAGACTATAGCTTTTTAGCTCTCTGTAGAGAAGTATCTTAAAGTTCAGAACCCTTAAAAATGACTTTCCAGGACCACACAAAAGGCAACAAAATACAGCTCCTTTGTCAAAGCCTGTTCAGTGCATGGGGAGGGGAGCAGTCTACTGACTTGACTGTCTGGAAGTACTTCTTTGTTTCTCTTACCATTATACTACATACACCAGCCATAAAAAAGAACACCAGTCAAACCGAGAAAAGTCTTAGGCAATTGTCAAAGTAGGATTCATCATGAACATATTCTTAACTTCTGATATAAGGCTAAATTAGCAGCCAACAGCTATAAATAACAGCCCCACTTGAATATAGGAAATACTGCTGCCATCTATCTATTTTGGCAGGATCTGGTGGGATGGAAGAAGACATACAGGAATCAGCCGGTCAGAGCCACTGCTGGTAGGCCATATACCCTGTCTGGGCCACTGCAGGAACTGTAGTAAAAGGACTAAACAAATATATTTATGTGAAGGCCCAGCTGTGTCATTAACCAATCAGCACTAAGATGGTCATGTCAGGCACAGGCTAGCAGCTCACTGAGAAGCTACAAGCAGGAGACAAAGCAATAGGTAGCAAGCACTGTAACATGGTAGACAATCTACAAATACCCAGTGTGGAAAAGATTCCCAGTCAGAAACAACTGGGTCTCTAGAGAGAAACACACCAAGTAGACACACTGAGACATTTATATCCCTCTACAAAGCATAGTGTACATATGTACAAGCACAAATGGTTTCAAATTATCTGGGGACCCAAAAACAGTCAGTCATACAGAGGGACTTGTTAATTATGACTTCTATAAATAGACCCTTGGGAAAAAGGATACCAACAGCCCCAAGACCCATGGTAGGACCATGGTACTCTGGAATGTTGGCTCAAGCACATTAACGGTAATACACAACCACTTATCAAGGGGAATATGATTTTTCTCACCCATTTTCTTAAACTACTGATCTGTGTAGATGCTGCTAGGGAGAGGTAAGACTGGGAGTGTAAAAGAGGAACATTTTCTTGATGGACCCATGCCCAAAACAAACAGGTAAAATTGCTTTTAGTAATAGTTGATGTCCAAAATAGTATGTTTGACCACGTAATCAATATAAAAATTAATGATAGTTTTTTGTTTGTGTTAACTCTTCAAAATCCAAATGTATTCCTGCATATACATCAGATCTACATGGTCAGAATCCTGAGGAGAGAAGGCCAGGAATCTATACTTTTAATAAGCTTTCCAGGTAATCCCAAGCACATTTAAGAATAACTGAGCTAATGAGTAAGTTTATCACTCCTTTCTTTACTCTCTCTAGGACTATGAGTCTTCCAACTGTTGGTGAATGTTGTGAAGCTATATACTATTTAATTTATATAATTACCTTCTTAAAATGTATTGGGGTATAACTCCATATTACCTTAGGAGAATGCCAAATGTGTAACCAATACCCAACAGGGGTGCTCAATAAGATATGTATATATGTAATTTTTATATTTATTATGTTAACTGAAATTTTAACTAAACAAAGCAGTAACTATAATAAGCCTTAAAATGGTAAACCTCAGTTTTAAAGGCTTAGAAAGCTAAATAATCAGATACAACAATTATTTTTCTAGAGTGATCTTTGAAAATTCCTTTGTGGGCTGCTAATAAGACATCAAAATTCAACATGCATAACAGTTTGTAGTCAAAAATACTTTAGTCAGAAAAAGCGTTTTCTGTTTTTTTAAAGCTAGAATAAGAATGTCCTGTTATTCAAGTAAAACTATCCTGTACTTGGGATAAAGCTATACTGCAGAATTTTTAGTGAGCTAGATGTAAAAAAATAGTATTTACATAGCAATATCTTTGAAAAGTGCTTTCCCATTAACTTTCTAGGAACTACAGAAATAAAATCTGAAGTTTACAAATTTATGACCTAACTACAATTAAACTGTATAATAAATAATAAACCTCAGACTGAATAAAATATAACAGACCTCATTATCCAATATAAAAGCTGTGTTACCATATGCTACTGAAGAAAGTAAGGCCATTTACTTGTTAGTTTTCCCATTCTGTGCAAGGCAAAGTCTCCTCTTCATCCTCTGACTCAGGGGATGCTTCTTTGATTCTTCTGAGAGCTTCATGGATGCTCCGTGTTAGAGGGTCAGTGTCAGGCAGAAGTGTGAAGGATTCTCTCAAAACTTCCTTCTGCACCTTCTTCAATTTTACCCCCTTCCTTATTTGTGCCAAGATATTATTACTATCATCTTCATCAGGAAAAGGAGGCAGAGCCCGCTGTTCAACCTTTTTCAGATGAAAACTACCACGTTTCAAGGAAGCTAGCACCTCATCCATAGGTGAGCTCACTGTAGAAAATTAAAGAGAGTAATTAGAGTTAGGATCACACTTAAACTCCAGTGTAACCTCTAGACTTTAGGACATTGGAAAACCATCTACAATATGGACCAGGAAATGTGAACAGAAAAGACTGCCAAAGCACAGGGGATCCTAATTATGCTTATTAAAAAGAAATCCCAAGACTCAAATTCCATGTTAGGTATTATTGGTATTCCCATCACTTCCCACGGGAGAGAAGGGAACAGACTGGGAGCTAGAAGGTGGTCTTTAGAAATATCGCGGGTGAGGCTTCCAAAAATTTCTGTAATGTGCCAGCCCAATCTAAATTCAGACAGTGACTGGGTTACACAGTCAATTAAAAAAAAAATTAAATTTTGGTTCAGTATAGTGACTGTTTTTCATTTAGTTGTTTTACACATGAAATTCTACTTGGATTATGGTAAAAAATATTTTATAGCATAGTCTCTCAGATTAAAATGCAATATGCAAAATGTTTTATATAATGCTTTCCTTATGCAAGCTAAAGCTCCTTAAGGGCCAGGATTATTCTCTGTTCTTTTCAAAAATAGCTTTAAGGCATATTTGACATGCAAGAACTTGTACATATTACTCTGTTCTTCTTTGCTTCTACAAAAAGTATACCAAGGTCCTCAATAAACATGTGACCAACTGTTACACTGTCCTGCCAATGTCATCCTACATAATAGTTCTGACCAGATGGCTTAAACTTTCTGATGTGAATACCATGCTTATTTCCCAGGTTTAAAATTAGACTTCCTTACACAAAAGGAACCACATACTATGTATTACCAAACAGATCAAGAATCACTTCAGAAGATATATTTTTTAAAACATGCATAACAGCTAAAGGTACACGTTTATGTGTGTGTGTACACATTTGCTGACATGGATAAGAATTCTGCCATGCGCTGACCCTGAAAACCTATTTGCTATCAAATAATGTCCAAAAAACATGGACAACGGGGAGGGATATGATTGCGGGAGAGGGGGTGGGTTGGGTGGGGGAGAGAAATTAGGGGAAAAGGGGACAACTGTAATTGAAAAACCAAAATAAAAATAAATAAATAAATAAACTGAGTCCATATTCTGTAAGAAAAAATAAAAAAATAAAAAAAAATAAAGCTCATTTCAAATCTCCAAAAAAAAAAAAAAAAATAATGTCCAAAAAAATAATATTTTAAGCTTTTAAAGATCCTATGAAATAAAAAGTTCTTTGATTATGCTTCACTTTATTCAACAGATGAACATGAAAATATCTTTTTAACTTACCTCTCCTTCTCTGCAAACCTTCAGCTGTCTTTTTGAGCTTCTTCCTGGCACTGACCAGCTGGCTGCTATCAAAGAGGTGTGCTGAAGGGGCACTGGCAGACTTAGGGATCCTCTTCTCAGTCCCCTCTGTTCCAGTCAGACCTTTCTCCAGTGTTTCTGGGATACTGTCCTTAGCAACAGGCAGAGGTGGTGGCGGTGGGGGAGGGGGAGGAGGAGGTGGTGGGGGAGGTGGTGTTGGAGGAAGAGGTGGTGGGAGTGGATCTGTGGTAACACAACCTGGTTCAAGGTCAATATTATTCAAAAGTGAAAGAGAACCAGTGGGAGGCAGTTCCGAGGTAACGCCTCTGAGAGGTAATGAAGTGTCTTCAAGTTGTACTAATGAAGTATCTTCAAACTGGATGAGGCTTTGGGCTTCTGTTTTCTGTGATGACCCAAGCTTGCCTCTTCCTTCCTCCACCTCTTCACTTTTCTCTTCTACCTGCAGCACTCCTGGTACAGAGTCACACTGGTCCTCGCAGGGCACAGGACTGGTGGTACTCCTCCTTCTTGCATGAGCCAGTCGCAATCTGGTTGATTTAAGTATAACTTGACCAGGGTACCTCTAAAGAATCAGAAGTTATCATAACTGGTTAAATTATATTAAAACAATTTATGAACAAATGGCTCTATTTTCTCCCTCAAATGAAAGATGTTATCTGGAGATTTTATAATTTTCAGGGAAAATTCTTTAGTATATACAGAAAACCAGAATACTTTTCAAACAGTTATCACCAAACTATTATTTGCTTATCAAATTCTTTATCAAGGTCTGGTATCCTCTTATCGACTTAAAAACTATTCAAAATTACCACATGATTAAAAAAGGTAACTACTGAATAAAATTATAAATTTAGATAAAAAAATAGCAATGTAAATTATACAACATAAATGACGTCAAACATTTATATACAGAAAGCTAAGAAACTACTATTATTAGTTTCTTACGTGTATTTTCAATTGCTTACAGATAAAAATTTTTTGAGTACTAAGTGACATACAGAACTCTCATACTATATTTTTACCATAGTGAAATGCATTGAGTTAATACATTTACTTAATTCAAGACTTACCCTTATATTAAGAACCCAGTCCATCTGTGCCCCCCTTTCCCTATTACTATAACACTAAGAGGACTTCATCAAAAGCTTCCTTCACCTGTAAGATGATCCCTCACCACAGACAGTGGGAGTAGAGCTCCTGAGCACTTTACCAACTAAAATCATTCAGCTTACACACAGCTCATAGGAAATATTTAAGCTGCTATGATACAGTGTCCAGAGTCATGGATTAACCTGGTAAGAAGAGTGCTGAAGCATCTCTCAGGTGTGCAGATCCACCCTCTGATTCTGTCACTAATTATTTCCCTAGGTCAATGCTTGAAATGGAGTCAGTTGTAACTAATTAATTTTATAAAACTCAAGAGGAATCCAGGCTTCCTGGAGGCCTTAACCATTCCTCTTATACACACATAAGTGGTAGGCCAAGGGTCACAAGAATATTAATTCTGGAAAACCAGAGGAAAGGTAAGTAGGCAATCAAAATATTAATTTAAAAACATAAAAGGACTGATATAATTACTTTCTAAATAACAAAGGGAAAACCAAGTTTTTTTCATACAAATCTTACAATAGGAGTGTGTATGTAGCAATGAAAAACAATAGAATGATCATATATTACCTGTTTAAAAGTTCGAAGTCTATCCAGTGTTCTTTGTCTTTCTTGGCTAACCCAGGCACTTTTTCTTTCTTCTTCATCATGTAATTTTTCTCTCTTCTGGTAAGAAAATTAATAGTAATTCTATTAGGATGTTTTCTATTTCTTTTTATTGCTAACAGGAATAAATAAGAGAGCTCTCCCAGTATGTAATCTGGGTAACTCCAAAGAATGGCACATGATTTGGTGTAAAGTCCTATCATTTTTAACAGATACTATCATTTAAAATTCACAGTGACAAAAATAATACTGTTTTTATTTTTTGTGCTTACTCCCAATTAAAGATTTTTATTCTGTAAAATAGAATAAAATCTCTAAACTAAAAAATGTTTCATCTCTGGGCTTCTGGTTTAAACAATTTTAGTATAAAATACTTGTAGCTGCTGTATGTTGCTAATTCAAATAGTGGACCTTAAAAAAAAGTACTTCCAGCATTATACATGAATTATTCGGTTTACTATCACAACTTAAGAGTTGACATTTGTCTGCACAAAAATTAAAAATGTTTCCTCTGTTGCTGAATCACCTATAAATTGCTTAACCTGTCTTTCTTCCATTTGTCTGCTGTCTTTTTCAAATTCAATTATCTATTATTCTCTTATTCTAGTATCTCTTCTCTTCCACCAACTTTTTCCTGGACAATATAAATTCTAATGACAGTTACTGCTATGTTTGCCTTGATTATATCAAAATAAGGATGAAATGAATTTTCAGGAAACCCTCACACACACTGATCAACTGGTAAAATTACTAGAATTCTCTAGTACATAAAGATTCTTTATGGATATCCAGGCAGAAATATCAAGTCTCCTCAGGGGGTGTGGTTTGGGAGAGGTTACCTCAGGCCTCTCTACTGCAACATTCAATACTACACAACAGTGTGGCAACAGTGTGGCAGTGTCTCCAAAATTTTGATGGAGAGAGAATATGATAGTATCATCCAGCCAAACTGTACTTTTTGTATAAAGGAAACAAATAAGCATTCCCATAATATGTCAGACTCAAAAAATACAGCAACCATGAAACTTTCCTGAAATAATATCTTAATGAAATCTAACCATTTCCAAGATGAACCAAACTAAACTCAGGAAAAGAAAATTTGTGGCGGAAGTATTTACTGAATGGCACCAGAAGGTAACCCAAAATGGGTGCCTGTTAACATTCTGTTTATCAATCTGAATGCTGGCTATATAGGCATGTTTATCTTGTGAAAATTCTTCACGTTACATACTTATGAGTTTTAAACATTTCTGTACGTATATCATCCTTCAAAAAGGTTTTTATAACAAAGTATTTTTTAAGAAGATAAGAACAGACAATTAGGGCACATATGAGAGGACAGAGGAAGTAGGTAGTGTTAAAAGCCATCATGAGCAAAATAATTTAAAAAGTTGTGATCAATTTCCATAAACTATACAGCTTAAAAGCATGTATTCCATGTGTACTTCCTTTTTTATTCCTTTTTGTCCTTTTAAAAAAATCCTCAACCGAGAATATAAACATTTATTGATTTTAGAGATATGGCGGGGGGTGGGGAGGGACATTGATCGGTTGCCTCTAGTATGTGCTCCGACCTGGGATCGAACCCACAACCCTTTTGGTTGTACAGGATGATGCTTCAACCAACTGAGCAATCTGGCAAGGGCCCATGTGTACTTTCTTGAAGTGAAACTCATGAATTACGAGTGTGATTACAAAGAACAAGAATGCGTTTTTTTTTTTAATGGGAAGAATTGACTTGTTTCCTGACCACCATTTCCTTTCCTTACCCAAATTGTTTGAGTTCAAAAAACAGTAATCAAGAAATTTAAATTTTTGAACTATTGTTTTAGAGCTTACTATCAAATATTAAACTTCTGTTGTCTATTTGCAAACATTTCTAGAAGAAAATTTTGAAACAATAAGGCTAATATCTAGGGATCTACATTTTAAACAATCTACCACCCAACAGATATGATAAAGGTGGTTTAAAGCTAGCTTTGAAAAACAATAATTTATCCTGATCTAAGCCAAGTTTCATTTCCTCTATCTATGCATGTTAAAGATGACTACATAATTAAAGAATTCATTCTCCTACAATGAGGTATTCCACCCAAAGCTGGTATTAGGCAAATGATATCACACATATGACATTTATCTTTGAGATTCTCTCAAATATTAATTTTCTCATTTTTACTCCTCTATGCCCCATAAAATGCTTTGAGAAAGAATTTAATATTCATTCTAAAAGTGTTTAGTATTAACCTTTTATCAGAAGCCATGTAATAAGGAACAAATTCTAAGGAATCCCAATAGCAACCTAACAGTGCAGGTACTGATGGTGATAGTAGGGGACATGCTCACACACCTGTTCTGCTGACCCACTGTCTAACCTTCCTTGTAAACCAGTTTCTGACCCATGAAAATAGTAATAAAAAATAGAATTGCAATAATTAATTTACCTATTTCTAGCTGTTAAGAAAAAGAAGAATCATATAGTTAATAGGTATGTATGGCTACTTTTATGTGCTTAAAATCAAGAGTGAGGGGCTTCAGCTTTAGCTAATGTGTGCCAAAATAAGCTTCAGTGATAATATAGACAAATTTGGCCTTGCGTGTAACACTGAAGAAAAATATTTTAAAATATTTTAATTATTCATTTTTAGAGAAGGGGAGAGAGGGAAAGAGAGGGAGAACCACAAGCCAGTGCTCAATCCACTGAGTCACACCAGCGAGGGCAAGATAAATTTTAACTAAGCATATATAGTGATATGGTCATGTCATCATTTCCATTGTTTAATGAAATATAAATCAATGATGTTGACTAACCTAAGACATTTCTGAAAAGAGTACTATTAGAACAATACACTGCAGGCATGATAAGGTACAAGAATACCAGGGGTGGAAAGTTTTGAAAAAAGTGACCTAATGATTTCAGCACACTACCAATAGAGGGAAACTTCCTCAACTTGATAAAATAACATTAACGAAAACCCTACAGCTAACACCATACTTATTGCTTAGAAACTAGAAGCTTTCTTATTAATATCAGGAAAAGACAAAGGTGTCCCCTCTGACCACTCCTTTTCAACACTGTATAAGAAATCCTAGCTAATACAACAAGATGAGAAAAGCAAATAAAAGGTACACAGACTGGGAGAGAAGAAATAAAACTGTCTTTATTTGCAGGTGACATCATTGTCTAGATGGAAAATCTGAAAGAAGAGAGAGAGAGAGAGAGGGGAGGAGGGGGAGGGGGAGGAGGAAGAAGGAAAGGAGGAGGAGGAAGAAGGAAAGGAGAAGGAAAGAAGAAAGAAGAAAGAAGAAAGAAGAGGAAGAGGAATTAGAAGAAGAAGAAGAGGAAGAGGAAGAGGAAGAGGAAGAGGAAGAAGAAGAAGAAGAAGAAGAAGAAGAAGAGGGAAGGAGGGAGGGAGGGAGGGAGGGAGGAAGTAAGAAAGGGAAAGGAAAAAAAGAGAGAAAAAGAAGAAAACTCCTGGAACTGACAAGCGATTATAGCAAAGTTGCAAGATACAAGGGTGACATATAAAAGTCAACCATTTTCCAATGTACCAGCAGAGAACAACTGGAGTTTGAAATTAAAACTATTAACATGGTATACCATCAAAAAAAAAAAAAAAAGAAAGAAAGAAAGAAAAAAAAGAAAAGAAATGAGAAAAGGAAAAGAAAAAGAGGAAATTTAGGTACAAATTTTAAAAACATGTACAAGATTTATATGAAACAAACTACAAAACTCATAAAAATCAAGGAACTAAATAAATGGAGATACATTCCTTGTTCATGGATAGAAAGATTCAATGTTGTTAAAGTTGTCTGTTATTCCCAATTTGATCTATGGATTCAATGCAATCTTAAACCACAGCTGCTTATTTTACGGTTACTGACAAGCTGATTCTAAAGTTTCTTTACATCAATGGAACAGTCTAGAGTACTCAAAAATAGACCCATATAAGTATAATGAACTGATCTCCAACAAAGGAGCAAAGGCAATTCAGTGGAGAGTATATGGGTTTTTCAACAAATGGTGCTAGAACAACTAGAAATCCACATTAAAAAAAAAAAAAATTAGCCACAGACCTTACACCCCCCAAACTAACTCAAATCTTAACTCAAAATGGACCACAGACCTAAATGTAAAACCATAAAGCTCCTAGAGTATAAGATAGGAAAGAAATACAGAATGACCCTGGGTTTAATGATGACTTTTTAGATACAACATCAAAGGTACAACCCGTGAAAGAAAGATTGGTTAAGTTGGACTTCATTAAAATTAAAAACTTCTGCCCTGTGAAAGATACTCAAGAGAAAGAAAGGACATGGCACAGATTTGGAGAAGATATTTGCAAGAGATATCTGATAAAAAGACTGTTATAAAGCATAAAAATTCTTTAAACAATAAGAAAACAACCCAGTTAAAAAATGGGAAGACACTTCATCAAAGCAGATATACAGATGGCAAATAAGTATTATACAAAAATGCTCAACATCATATGGCACTAGGAAATTGTAAACTGAAACAACCATGAGATACACTACACACCTATTAGAATGGCTAAAATCCAAAACACTGACAACACCAAACGCTGGTGAGGATGCAGAGCAACAGGAACTCCCATTCATTGCAAAATGGTACAGCTGCTTTGAAAGACAATTTGGCACTTTCCTACCAAATTAAACATACTCTTGCCATATAATCCAGCAATCATGCTCCTTGGTATTATCCAAGAGTTTAAAACTTATGTACATGCAAAAATCTGTATGGTATTTACAACAGCTTTATTCATAATTACCAAAAAAACTTGGAAGCAACCTACAGTAGGTGAATGTATAAACTGTGGTACGTCCAGGCAATAGAATATTATTAAGTGCTAAAAACAAATGAGCTATCAAGCCATGAACACATCAACAAACCTTAAATGCATTAAACTAAGCTAAATAAGCTAGTATGAAAAGGTACCTACTGTATGTTTCCAATTAAACATTTTGGAGAGAGTAAAAAGATCACTGATTGCTAGCAGTATGGGGACAAAGAGGGATGCACAGAGAATTTTTAAGGCAGTGAAAATACTCTATGATATTATTAATAGTAAATTCATGTCATTATACATATGTCAAAACCAAAAGAATGTGAAAACTAAGAGTGAGTTTGGATGATAATAATGTGTCAATGTTGGTTCACTAGTTGTAACATATGTACCACTCTTGTATATGGGATTTGGCTAGCAGAAAAGCTGTACATGTGTGTACTTTTTGCCTAAAACTGCTCTAAATTATATATATATATATATATATATATATATATATATATATACACACACACACACACACACACACACACACATATACATATACACACACACATATATATATATATATAGTGAACTAATGCTAACATCTATAGTTATAACATTTTAAAATTCTCTATAAATTCTATTCACTTGATACATGTAAAAATCAAAGTTTTGTTTTAAGTCTCCAAGAATCCAAACTTACTAGTTGTACTGTGTGATGGGTTCTATATTCCTCTTCACTCCGAAGGCGCTGTTGGAATTTTTCATTGTGTTTTGCAATACAAATTTCCTATAAATAAACAAAATGTGTTTTAATATAAGTGAAACTTAAAAGATTCTAAGTACCATACCAGAGTTTACTTGATGAGTTAAATTTTAATCTTAACATATACCTACATGGCAAAATACTAAGTAAATCACCTTTGGTTTCTCATTTGGAATTCTGAAGCAGCATAAGCCAAACACTCAGGATCTTAAAAAAGGCTCTTCAATCAACTATTAAAACATCTCTAGCACTCCTGATTTCTCTTTATTTGGAGGGTAGAGTGGAAGGGAGTGTCCTTATATAATCTCAAAGGTCTCTTTCAGCTCTGAAGTCTATGGCCAGAAGATTCTAAGTCTTACTATTCTCTTTAAACTGTCTGGGCAAAAAGGATATACGACCCTTGATTTAAAAAGTCTTGTATTCTTAAGCTCTCTTTGATGAGTTAAAGAACATGATTTTGCCGAGAATAGTTTAAACTGTATCATGAAATCTGACAACTTCTGGGCAGACTTCAGAACTAAAAGAGACCTTAAAGACTAGAAAGTCAGAATTATAAAATATATATATAGGTGTGCTTTTTCTAATGATATAAAAATAAAAATGTAATAAAATAGGATCTATGTGCTTTTCTACAAAATAATGCACTATCATCTGGCAACTTTTTAGTGGCACTATGCCAAGTCTTCATTTTCCCTGGGTCCTTCTGGAAAAATCCTCCAGATAAAAGGGTTTGTATTAGTTTCCAACACTACCAGAGCTATACCAAAAGGTTACACTTTTAACCAGAGAAAGGCATTTAAGGAATAACCTTTTAAGCCAGTAAATTATTTTTTAAAGCGCAACTGTTTATATTATATTCTTCACCTACACTGCGTTAAATCTATTGATCGTGAAATGAACCTGTCCAGAGCAGTCTCCAGGGGAAAACAAAGGTAGTATTATACAGTGACATGATAAGCTGATATAGACTCAGGCTTCTAAGTCACACAGACCTAAGAATCCTACCTTGCCTATACTAAACACTTAAAAAAAAAATTATTTATTTGTTTATTTATTTTTAGAGAGAGGGGAAAGGAGAAAGAGAGGGAGAGAAACATCACTGTGTGGTTACCTCTCACTCGCGCCCCCAACTGGGGACCTGACGTGCAACCTAGTCATGTGCTCTGACTGGGAATCGAACCAGCAACACTTGGCTCGCAGGCCGATGCTCAATCCACTGAGCCACAGCAGCCAGGGCCTAAACACTTTTTGCTGAATTATTTATTTAACTGCTAGAAGTGTTGGTTCCCTTGGTTATAAAATGAGAATACAGGTCCATAATCCCTTATCCAGAACAGAGGTCAGATGGGTTTTGAAATTAAAATTTTTCCCCAGATTTTAAAAAGGTGATAGGTTACATATAACATATATTACTAAATAACTCCAGCAGCAGCTGAAGCAGCATGCCATAATAATTTACTTTATTTAAAAAGATATGCAAGTATTAGTGACAAACTAGGTTAGAATTATTATCTATGGATCGAGGATTAGATAACAAATAAAAGCAAGATTTAAATTAAAGGTTATATATTCAATAAATACATAGCCTATTATACCTTTTTATTTCTGAGGTAGGCTTTCTTGGCTGAAACCCGTCCACGTCTTGCTTCCAGCTGGCGTGCTTTCTGCTGAAGTTTCTGTAGCTCTTCCCTCTGTAAATGCACCGACGCTGCCATCTCTTCCTTCTCCAGCATGGCCTCCATGCTTTCGTAAGTGTCATAGTACACCACTTCATCTCTCTTTTCTGTTACAGAACAGCAACAAAGGGTAATGGTTAAGAGCATGGGCTGCAGAAGACAAAACAGGGTTTTAATCCACTTACTGGCTCTGTCACCTCAGGCAAAGCCATCATCTCTTGTAAAGTATTCAATCTTTGGTGGCCTTATGTGGTTCAATGTACATCATACCCGATATGAGTCTTTTGATGCTTTCCAGTTGTGCTGTCAATAGTAACTCTTCACACTTCAAGATTTCAAACTGTACTTCATACAACTGAAGTTGCAGATCATAATAATCAGCTTCTAACTGATCCAATCGGGCTATGGCTTCTGTACCACCCTGCAAACTCTGCATCTGCATTGAAGATAACATAAGGGCATTTCTAGTTGGTGGGACAAGAATAAAAAATTACGTTTTAAGCTGTAATTAGAAATGAAAACCAATCAGACAGGATATATCCATAAAGCAACTGGTTATAAGGAAGAAACTTGTAGGCAAGAACGAAGATTTTTAAAAAAGATATAAAATAGTAATAATTAATATGGCTTTAAAAATAATTAGGCAGACATGGTAAAAATAAGGATTTTAAAGCCTGTTTATATTACAGCTCATCTAAAATTTAGGATAATATTTGAATTGTCCTGACATAAAGATTAATGGTGTCCCTTTCATCTCAAAAGTGGCTGCTAGTGATGCAGTTACCCTTTCCATACATAATATATGAGTAAGATTAGGCCATACTTGGATAGTTATAACAGAGGGGTAAAAGTTTGGTCAGCCCCATACACCCAGGGCTTTGTTCTGCTCCAAGGTCACAGCCTGGCTAGCTTCTAGGATCTGTTGACTGGAGAACAAGGTGAGTGGATATGAGTTGGAGCAGTGGAGCAACTGCCTTCCATGGAAATCCTTGCAAGCTACATGATGATCACTATTAGTATCTAAGTCAATGCACTCAGTCCTATGTTGAACCTAAAGTGGGATTCAGAAATTTCTGTGAATGTCTCTTGAAGTGGTGGGTGGTCTTGCATGAGATTTGTTCAGTGGATTGATTGGTTTTTAGTCTTGAAGTGAGAAGGAAAAGATATTTTGCCAGGCATCAGAAGAAAATCACTATGGGGGAAAGTATAAATCAGGTAATGATTCCTAACATCACTATTTCAATATATTCCTATTTGGCTATAAAATACATGTAAGAAGAAGCTTTTCATGAGCCTGTAAGATGGGAAGGACATGCTCAGTTTTCTGGTGTGAGAGAATAAGCATTCTTCCAAGAACATTTCTTATAAGAACATGGCACCACCACTTTAGCAGTGTAAAGGTGCATGCTTAGAAGTCCAGGAGACTCTTGGCACAGGTTATCACTTTGCTGAGCACTAGCAGTACTGGTGACGAGTGGCATGCCGGAGAGTGACTACCAAAAGAAATGGGGGAAATATAGAGGAAAATGAGAAAAAAATCTTTATGAGCTCAAGTGAGACATCACCTGGGGTTTCTAGAACACCAGGAACATAATGACTAGAAGGCCCGGAACAGCCATGACAGCAAAGACAGTGAGTTCTTATTGCTATAAAATAATCCCTTCTGGCTGGTGTGGTTGGTGAAACATGTTAGCACATAAAAAGAGTATTTTTAAACATGATTCTAGCCTTCCTTTACATTCTAGATATCCATATAGTGCTATCCAATCATTTTAATGTTTTTGTCTTAGTATATAATCTCAAATTCCTTTAATAAAAATTCTGAACTGCAAAGCAACATGTAGGCTGTGGTCTAAATATGCAACAGTATACGTTTCATAATAACCAGATGATTAAGTATAGTGCTATTTGATACAAGTTATAAAGATTTCATAAATAAATATTTAATAAGTTACATAAGTTGTAAGTCACTGATCCTACAACATTAGGAAGTATGTTATGAATGACAAACAATAAATATAGAACAAATTCTAAATGGGTTTAATTATAGTGGCTCATGGAAGAAAATTCTGACAAATGAAATCCTGATGCTTTTGTCCTAAATCATAAAAGAGGAATCTAGGAGTGAGTTCTTCCCTGAGACTCCTCATCTCACTTCATTTTATTTTTTCACCCTCACCCGAGGACACACTTACTTATTTTAGAGAGAGGAGAAGGAAGGGAGAAAGAGAGAATGAGAAACATCGATCAATTCCCTTTATATGCACCCCAGCCAACTGCAACCTAGACATGTGCCCTGAGAATTGAACCCATGGCCTTTTGGTTTGTGGGATGACTCCCAACCAACTGAGCCACACCGGCTAGGGCTAGTCTCACTTTAAATTTAAACATCCCTTTATATACTATTTTGGGGCTCTCATCCGTTTCTGGAGACCACGGCCCCAAGATGCATCTTCCTCTTTTAGCTGCACCCCCACTCTCTGTGAGCACAGCATCCTAATAGGTAAAACATGTAATGTTAGAAGGCTCTTCTCTCTAAGTGGGGAATTATAATCAATAAAACCTTAGTGTGAACCAGTCTAAAAGCCTTCATCTATGATCAGTTCTCCAGTGATACTGCTGAGGTCCCACCCAGGCTTGTTAGTTCCACCTTGATTCCTTTCAGTTCTTGCCAGCTAGAAGTGACCATTCTCTGCCATGTTCTGACCTGCGCTAAGGCTTCCCCTACCACTCTCCTGTCCAATCCTTCGACTAGGGAAGGAAGTTCAAAGTCCCCTGTTGACATACCTTTACACTGTCAAATACCTCAACTGCAAGAAGAGGAACACTTTGATCTCTGCCCAGGGCCCATGTACCTTAAAAACACTTGAGATGCATAGTGATACCACAATACAGCAAATATGAAATTCAAACTGAGAAAAGGAAGGGGGTATTCTCTTATATGGTGACCTCGCCCTCAATTTTCTGGTTTAGTGAGTTCTATTCAGAGCAAGAGTCCAGAGGTGTATGTATTTGCTATGGCAGGGTTTAAAGGAGGACAAAACCTCATCAGAGACAGAAGGGCAGACAAGGAATCTGTTAAATGGCAACCTCTGAGAGAACAAAGGATAGGGCGGTGGTGGGCCTCCGGGAAGGTTAAGGGGTTGTGGAGAGGACTTGCATGGGATAAGCTAAGGAGAAGGGCATTAAAGACAAGTCAGGGAAGTCTGGGAGGGCAAAACAGTGCTCTGAGGTTAATCTAAACTTGAACATGGAGGTGAAATCCTCAGTGAAAGGCATAAGAGGTACACGGAGGCTACAATGCTCCAAATCTCTTCCCTACAACATCTGCAATTTCCAGACTGCTTTTTTCCAGTGCCTAACTCAGCTGACAGCCACAGAACTAAGGGAACAGGAACCCAGTGGGGAAGGAGCACTAATTCGGGACAACGGAGCCCTGCAGAGAGGGCAGGTACCAAAGAAGAGACAGCTTTGTTATACCTGGGGGCAGTGCTCCAACGGACAAGAAGGAAGCCTAAAGAGTAGGTTAAGTGCTTTAAAAAAAAAAAAAAAAATTAGTGCCAGTGAAAGCTCTACTACCTTGAAATTCTACACAGCTCTATTTTTACCCTTCTAAACTTTTGATACCAGGATATCAAGACCCCAGACCAAACTGTGACTTTCCAATGTAACCCTAGTAGTACCACCAACATTGAAACTATACCCAATTCTCCCAATTCCTACAAGGATGCTCTTTCCACTAGACAAAAGTAGAGAGCAAAATTCTAATAAATATAAAAAAGGAAACAAAGAAAAATGTTTTTGCAGTAAATCTAGCATGGAAATGAAGTACATGAAGTACTAGTTGACGTCCTATATCCCCATAAGTACATCATAAACTGTTGACCCCACAGGTGATCATTCCCCCCATGCACAATAAAGATTCAGGAGTTTTTAGGTGTACCTATTTTACTGACTGCACTATACCATAAAAACAAACATAAAGCAATTTATACAAACTAATGATAACCCTGTCTTGTCTTCCACCCCACTGTGCTAGATAGAAAACCCCTTAGCATCAGAGCTTTCAGGTTATCTATATGGGTTGAGTCAATACAGTAGCCAACAAATACTCACTGAGCCCCACCACTGTGTGAGTTACAGAGAATAAGGCAGTAAACAAGAAATGAAGCAAGGGTTCAGAGGAGTTATTAAAACCATGCACAGTGTAAGAGAAATAACATTAAAGGCAAGCTCAGCAAACAATCAAGACTAGCCTTAAAAAAAAAAAAAAAAAAAGACTAGCCTTTTTATATGGAGAAGATGAGAAGAACACGAGACTTAGAACCAGATAAACCTGGGGTTCCACCAGTAACAGCTGCACAAATATTGACAATACATACAAGCTGACAGAATTACCTAAAATTCCACATTTCAGAAATATTTAAAAATGGCAAATACCCATAATTTATTTGATGTCAAAACCTAACCTCACAATCTACTGGTAGGAAAAGATTATCCGAATTGATGTGAGCCCCCATTTATTCTACTTAATGTAAATATCTATATGTTTCATTACTGGAATACTAACACTTGTCTGGTAGTTAAATGCCCTAAATTGGCTTTCTGAAATCTGAAAAACTAAGAATTCTGAAACACATCTGATCTTGGAAGTTTTAGGTAATGGCTTATGGGCTTATAGCATAAAGGGTTATGTTTGAAAATTAAATGAGATAATGTACACAAAGCACTAAGGACAGGGCCTGAAACACTGAAAACTTATGTTTACTTTGTTAGTAACCACTATCAAAATGTAACTTAGATGGCTAAAACAGAATTTCATAATTAAGTAATATTATAGTTTTTAGAGTGGAACCTAGCTTTTTGTACTTGGAAGCTTTAAAACTTCTAATGCGTAGATATGAAACAAACTCTATCTATCTGCTTATTGATAAATAAATTAAAAACACAAAGCCAGACAGCACTCCAGGGGCCCAACCTACATTCCTTCTGGAAAGGCCCATATGAAATGCAAATGCACTTTTTAAGCATGGGAATTACATTTTCCCACTTTTGTATTCCATTCCATGATACTTGATACATAGATCAGAATAATATCTAATATTTATTTTTGAGTTTTTACTCTATGCCAGGCACTTTGCTAGATGATTTATACACATTAACTCATAACTCTCTTAGAAGGTATATATTTATATTTTATAGAGGGGTTAAATAATTCACTTAAGAGGAAATCTATAACTCTGCAATATAGCAGCTACGAGCCACATATGCCTACTTAAATTAAATAAAATGAAAAATTCTGTTCCTACGTCACCTAAGTCACATTTCAGGAGCTCAATACACAGGTAGCTTAGTAGCTAACCTTATTGGAAAGTACAAATCTAGAACATTTCCATCACTGAAGGAAGTTCTGCTGAACAGCTCTGTCTACATCATGAGCTCATGCCCACTATAGTATACTGTAAATGTTCAATAAATACTTGATGACTTAAATAAACTACTATAACCTTTATTAATAATAATTTAGCCACATACTTTTAGGAGAAAGACCAAATAATGAAATAGAAGGAACTAGCCTCAAGATTGGTATATACGTATGTATGTGTGTGTGTGTATATATAGTTAGCTCAATATTCCAGAAGTTTATATATGTTCACAGAGTTGACTTCAGAATCACAGTTTTTAAAAAATGAATGGGAATGTTTAAAATCCTCTGCTGAGACAAGACAGCACATTGGTATGTTTTTACAACTTTCAACCACAAGCACTGGAATCCAAAGGGTTTTCTGATTAATTCCCTATTAACTATAGAATTTGGTTAACAGAGGATAACAGTCCACTATTTTCTATGACTTCTTTCATAATGGCACCTTAATTTTAGTATCTCTTATTTTAATTAATAACTATAAAGAGAACCCCTTATTACATACTCCTAACCCTGTGTGATTATATGGAATTTAATCTTGTCCAGTGATTTAAAATATATCTTTCGTGATCTATAAATAAGAAATCTGAAAGTAAAGATATATTTGGATACTTAGATTTTGCTATTGTTTTTAAATCTGGATTGATGGGGAGTAAAGAATGGAATAAGGTAATCACAACTAATTAAACCCACCCTTCCAAAAGTATCAGGCCAAAAAGGCATTGATATTTTCAAGAATTTTTGATGAGAAAATCTGAACACCAGTGGACAATCTGGTCAGAGACTCAGGTGCAGATAGATGATCTGGGAATCTACTAAGTTTGTGCAAAGCTGTGTATATGTATATTCCTCTGAGTACAGGGTTCCCAGCTTTCAAATTATTAAAGGGGCAAGTAGTCTGTGACCTAAAAAGGTAAGAATGGCTACAATCAAGACTCAGAAACAGTTAAAAAGGCATTGTACTTATTCCTAAGTACTAGTTAGTTTAAAGAAAATTTTAAAAGTCAAACAGAATTTTGCTTTCCCAGGTGATATTTAATATTTCAGTATTGTTTTAGAAATTTTGTTTCAAGTTTAGCATTATACTCATGGTAAATATTACTAAATATCTTCAATTTAATTTCTGTTTTTAATTTTTAAAGTTTTGTCACATCAGGAAGAAGTTTTATTGTCTTTAAAATAACCTACGGAAACACAATATAATGACATTTTTTGAAAGAACAAAAGTCTCCCCATTAACCTAAATCACAGGGTAGTACTGTATTATAAAACCTTCCTGGGCAAATTTGCTTGGGATGGGCATAACAACTGACATTTGTTCTCTTTCTCATGAGTAATGTGGTCACCTTAAATAAATGCTAATAAAACTGGCAGATACATATAAAAAGCACAATGCATATATTATATACACACAACAAGCATAAACCTGGCAAGAATGACTAACTGACAGTTTCACCAAAACCTTTGAAGAATTCAAACACAGTACAGAATATTAAAAAACCAGACCATTAAAAGTAACAGGATGGCCCCAGGGAAAATGACCCCACAGATAATCACCACCCCAGAGTCTCAGGGCCCATTTCAGCCTCACCCTTCCTCTACTACCTTAACCAATCCCAGCCAGAACACCGTTCCTGCAACAGCAAGTGCTCAGAGCTCTGACCCTCAGCAGCTCTTCTCGGCACTCTATGGTGTCAGTACAACTCATTATCAGCCGGGGGAGAAAAATAAAGCTACCTCACAGGGAATGAAGTGCTAGGATTTTAAGTTTTAGAAGTTCCGGAATTTAAGAAAATTCCAGACTGCTAATAACATAAAGAGAAAACTAACTGGAAAAGGAGGCTGCAACAGAGGTGCCTAAGAGGAACATGCAGCGAGGCTGAAACCTTTGCAAAGAGGTTCTGCGTATGAGATGTGAGAAAGTTCCAGGACAAGGCAAGTTCCAATTCTGCCTTTAACAATGGTGCCAAATAAGAAAATGTAGAGGAAATATAAAACTACAATTTAAAATTCATTAACAAAAAAATTTCTTTCTAGATCACAGCCATGATACATTATAGGTTACCTCATATGCTGGTTTTTAAACAAGAGATAAGCATACACACTTTTAAAAATATCATGAGGAGTATCTTGGTATACGTCCTAAGCCCAAAAGTTTCATAGAGTTGTATTAATAAAAGCAGAGACAATATTTTGTTGTTCTCTACAGACAAAAATGTACTACTTTCACAAATATACAATCAATGTTTTAAAAACCAACATAATCAATCCACAGAATGGCAGCAAATATTTACAAATTATATATGTATTTGATAAGACTTGTATCTAGAATATACAAAAAGCTCTTTCAAATTGGTAATAGAAAAAAAACAATTTGAAAATGGGCAAAAGATTTGAATGTCTCTCCAAAGATATTTAAGTGGCCAATAAGCACACGAAAAGGTACTCAACATCAATACCATTAGGGAATGCATGTCAAAACCACAAGACACCACTTCACAACCCACAAAGATGGCTATAAAAAAAGACATTATATGAAATATTAGTGATAACATAAAGAAAGATGTGCAGAAATTTTAACCCTCTTACACTGCTGGTGGGAATATAAATGGTACAACTGCTTTGGAAAACAGTCTGGCAATTCCTCAAAAGGTTAAATAGTTTCACACCAAGGTATGTACCAAGATAACTAAAAACTTGCACATGAATGTTCACAGTAGAATTGTTCACAATTGCTCCAAAAGAAGAAAGAGACCAAATGTTCATCAATTGATGAATGCATAAAATGTGGTATAATCATGTGATAAAGTGTCACAAAAAAGAAGAGGAAGAAGAGGGGGGAAAAAGAAGGAGGAGGAGGGAGAAGGAGAAGAGGAGGAAGACCAGGCAGAAGAAAGGTAGAAGAAGAAAGAAAATAAGCACTGATGCATGTGCTACAACATGGATGGACCTTGAAAACATTATGCTAAGTCGCTAAGTCAAAAAAACATGTTATTTTATTATTCCATTTCCAGTAAAATGTCCAGAATAGCAAATTTATAGATATGGAAAGTAGATTAGCTGTTGCCTAGGGTTGGGGGAAGTTTGAAGGGAGGATGAGAAATGACTACTAATGGACACAAGGTGATGAAAATGTTCTAGAGTTGACTGTGTTAACAGTTGTACAATTCTTTAAATATACTAAAAACCACTGAATTGTACTAAATTTTTTTTAATCCTCACCTGAGGATATGTTTATTGGTTTTAAAGAGAGGCGGGGGAGGGAGTGAGACAGAGAAAAGGGAAACAGCGATTGGTTGCCTCCAATAAGCACCCTGATGTGGGTATCAAACCCACAATCTAGGTATGTGCCCTGACTGGGAATCAAACCCGCAACCCCCCCACTTTGTGTGTGTGTGTGTGTGTGTACAGGATGACATGCCAATCAATCGAGCCACCTGGCAAGAGCTGAACTGTACACTTTAAAAGGAAAGATTGTAAGGTATGCAACTTACATCTCAAAAAATGGTTTAAAAATCATTTTGGGCTACAAAGTACTACAAACCTAATTAACCAAATAACTTAATTCTTATCTAATCCTTCTGAAGTATAACTGCTCCTTAAAATAACTAATATAAGTTTAGTCACCTCACTCAGCTCATTCTCCTCTACCCAACAAAAATCAACTTATTGTCTCCTTTACGAGCCTATCCAAGATGACTGCAGAGCTACCTGAACAAAGGCACGGCTCATGTACATTCAGGAGCGCAGGCATGTGTAATTTGGAACTTGATTCAGTTTTCAACTACCTAGAAATACCCTGCAATCCTGAGTAGCTTTAAAAGTAGCAATTTCAGGTTGCCAGAACACAATGTAAGTTTAACCTTTCCCAATTCCCTATTGCCTTTAACTCAAACCTCTTTCATTACAGAATTAAGGGTCCAAACTACAGGTATTTATTTATATTCATTTACAAGGCATGCTTTGCTTTCAACGATCAGCAGTGAAACAAAATTTGAAGTTTCCCGTGTGAAGGAAATGGGCTAAGGACTTAAGAATGGTCTTCCAATCAATTCTCTATAAACTGACTAGAGTGGTATTTCATAAAAATAAATCTGATTATGTTATTCCTTGATTAAAATCTTACATTGGCTCCACAAGTGTTTTTAGGGGAAAATTCAAATTCCTTGGCAGGCACAGAAGGCCAATCCTAAACTTTGCTTACTTTTTCAACTTCCTCTCTCACTACTCCTCCAGATAACTAGGCTGGTTCTTCCTGCTTCTACTGGGCCTCTTAGAACATGGAGTTCTCTTCACCCATGACCTTTGGGTCAAAGCTGAGTATTCCTCCAATGGCCCACTTTGATACCTGCTATTTCACACTGCCAATGTCTTGCCCCACGATACTGTAAGAACTCAAATCACCATGATTGTACCTTTTCATGCTTTTAAAATATATGTGTATGTGGAGGAGAGGGATATTAATCATTTCTTTATCCCTAGCACCCATAATAACTCCTAGCAAAAACATTAAAAACAGTTAATAAATATTTGTTGAATGAATAAACTGACCAGAGACTTCTGAGTTGGGTAGAATTCTAAAAGGCGAAAAAAGAAGGCAAAGGAAAGAGTACCTTGGAGTACCTTGGAGACCCTGAGGTTTTGGGCCTGGAGTACCTTGAAGAACCATGGCCCTTAACAGAAAGGGGAGATTAGAGAAAGACCTGCTAAGGGAATATAAATACTTCATGTATGGCATATTGGCCCAAAAAAGTGATTTCATTTTTTCCAAAAATGACTGAATAATGTATGATACAGTAAATTGTTAATTACCTCAATACGGTAGAAAATGAATAAATAAATGGGATAACAGTGCAAAATTTATTTAATAATCTGACTGCTTTTCATCTTTGAAATATTTTGAGTTTTAACTCTGGGTACAAAAGTCATAAACTCAATAGTTGTGCCTAAACCATCAAATCTTACTACCTGCCATTTAGAACATCCTCTTATTTATTCCTAACACTAGTTTTATTTTTCATTCAACTATATATTTTCCTTATTTTCAAAAATATTGTACTCCTACTAATACTTAGAAAAACTATCAGCAAATACCAATGTAAATATTTAAGTATCCTTTTATAAAAAGCAATCTGTTCTGGACAAGTTTAATAACAAAACCTAAAATATATAATAGTATTTAAAAACTAAAGATCTAGAAGGTATACATTTAATATACATTTAATGGTTGCAATATTTTCAAGCAAGACTTGGCCATCAATGGTATACTCAGTGCTAAAGACACTAATGAACAGGATGACAATGAAACAAGCGGTTAATTTTTAAAAGTTCATTTTACATATGATATATATATATATTCCCTATACATGTATATATATGATAGCAACCCTTTTCAAGGATTTCAATGACTTGTTTTTTTTTTTTTGATCCATGAAGAGGTCCTAATGAAACACAGTCAAGAAAACTGGATCTCCTTAACCTTGTTTGTTCCAGAAGGAATAAAATGGACATTCCAAAGATAGTGGTTTGAGCATAGTATAATCAAGTCTAACAAAACGTTACTGCATTAGGATTTTTGCTGCATTTTTCTGGGCAATGAAACACTCTTAATAATTGTCAGAAAGCTTAGAATGTTACAGTATAAAAATTTTAAAGACAGCAAAGAAACTCTGACATCGACCTCCTTTTTGCTTTAACAGTGCATTGCTGCCTACATTCATGCTGTGGGGCAGTGAAAACACCATGTGTGTCTAACTCTTCTATTAGTGGCAACACAAATCATAGGCCTCATCACGAGTGAGATCATCTCACGGATCAGTGCAAAATTAACAGTTTCCTGTAGAGTCAGAAAAATGTCAGTCTTATACAAATATAAAAATCAAACTTAATTTCTATAAAGTTCAATATTTTTCCGAGTTTTGTCTTACCTCTTCTTTTAGTGCATGTTTCCTCTGTTCCAAACAGATCTCTTTGGCTCTCATCATCTGCAGTGTCTCTTTAGAAACCGCATACTGGAGTTTTTCCATACGTTCAGCAGCTGCTGCCCAAGATGCTTTACCAAATTTCTTCTGATCTGCTCGCATTCGATCATACACAGCTATTAATTTTAAAAAGATATTAAGACATAAAACAACTTAATACTAAAGAATTTAAAAGGATTAGCTTTCACTGACCACATACTCAAAGATAAACACACAAATCCTACCATGATAAATTACCTATAATGGCTCTAAAATATAATTCAACAATATCTTACATTTTAATGTCTTCAATAAAAAATATATATAATCATCCTCAGGAATAACTTTATGAAAATGAAACTGAGTTGTCAGATTACTTGTAAAACTTTAAAAAATACTCTTTGACATGGCCAGTGTCATTAAATTTCAAATTTTCAAAAAACTTTATTCTCTGAAGGTTTTATACCTTTTCCTGAGAATGCTAGTTAAAATATTCAAGATTATTTCAAATTACTTAAATTCATGTACTAAACTTTATCATTTTGACTTCTTCAACAATATTGTAATGATCTTATGTAAAAAGAAATAAATCCTAGATATTAACATGGAGGTTATTATGAGAAGGTTTGAGCTGAAGTGGTACAAGTACCAAGGGAGACACCCAACTTTGCACCCAGCCCCTGTACACACACACACACACACACACACACACACGGAAGAACCTTTTAGTTTGCCACAGCAAAGGTCTGGGTCAAGAGATATTTCCTGAAAAACAGCTAATATCTTCCTGTTAAAGAAGTTTATCACTGATAATATAATATGGTAGTGGTACATCCGGGGCTGTTATACAACTAGCTCAACCATCCTTATGCCCAACCACAATCTGATTAGTACCGAATGTCACCTTTAGTCAACAGACGTTCAATAGTAGTTTCTTTTATATGTTTAGAGGTAGGTGATAATTTTGTACTACTATGTCCTAACCACCTTTTACAAAGTATCTTATTAAGCTTTGTTCCTAATTTTATGAAATCTTAACTTTTAAAAAAATAATACATGTACATATTTAAAAATTAAAACTGTAGACAACCTTATAATGAAAACAGCAATTTCTCATGATAGGCTCTCCCCCCACCCATAATCCTGATGCCCAAATGCAACCAACTTTTAACTGCTTCTGGTGGTTACCTCCATACAGAAATATTGCTATTTCTTGATGCACGCTTTTAAAAAATTATTTGTTGAGTTCCTATGACAGATGAGAAATTTGCTTACTTGGACTATCTTCTCAATATAGTTATCAGTTCTTTTAATTTCTTAGTTTTTCTGTGGCTTTTAGTGGGTTGGCCAAAAAGTCCATTTAGTTTTTTTCATAAAATAAGACACATTTTTCATTTTTACCAATAACTCTAAATTTGGATATTTTGAGTATATAATTTATCTCCCACATGGTATAATGTTAATTGTTCTCAATTAATGTCTCAACTTGATTGCTATCAAATTCAATTTGTCTACCCAAAGGTAGAGCATCGTCCAATGAGAAATCTCCAGCATGACACTTCACAAACCATTCTTGACATGTTTGATCAGTCACAGCACCTTCTCCATACACTGCACAAATGCTTTTTTTACATTTCAGTTGCGTTTTTACCTTTCTTGAAATAATAAGTCATGATATGTCGAAAATGTTGCGAATTTTCTTCCATGTTAAAGTGGACACATAAAAACTGACCAATTTTGATGTTTTTTAAAAAATGTACACTGATGTGACAGCTGTCACAATATGCTCTAACAAAATTGTTTCAAGACAACTAAGTACTAGTAGAGCCATCTTACAGAAAAACATCAAAGAAACTCTTTGGCCAACTCAATAAATGCTAACATGTAAGAGGTAATGTTTAATTCATAATCTTACTCTGAACCTCAGTTTTAGGGTTTTTAGTCATGTTGGTTAAATGTCAAGTGATTCTGCCATTTTAAATTTGTCCATTTTTTAAAATTGTATTATTATATTTATGCAACTATAAGATCAATATAGGCGTGCATTGCAGAAAAAAATAACAAAATGGTAGGAGGTTTGGAATCAGACAGTTTTGAGTTATAAGTCCCAATTCTACCCATAATTGACATGTAACTTTTGGCAAGAAATTAAACTGCTCTTAGGCTCTATCCTCTTGAGTGAAAAAAGTAAGGACATAGAGGACCTAGTCAGAAGGCTTTTATAGGAATTAAATGAGAATAATAGGTATTCAAATGTCTCTCCCACTTCACAAGGCAACATTAATTGAATATATGGTCTGTTCTGCTTCTTTTCTTTTCTCTCTTGCAAAACCGCCACAATCATTCACACGTATATGAAATTATATTATTTTCAAAGTACTTTTTCCATATATTATCTCTATCTGCCCAACAATCCTATAGAATAGGTAAGGTATGCGTTAACATCTTCTCTCTATATATATAAATAACCAAGGAGTTTTGGTAACAGTAAAGTGAAAACAGGTACCCCAGTTGCTTAAGCCCCTAGTCTACCATCTCTACCATTTTCACCTGAAGTTGTAATCACTGCACATAATCAAACATTCTGCATACTTACAAAGAGTCAGGAGCCTTTTCTCTTAACTCATCACTTTAGGACTAGTCTGGGGAGCAGCTCCCTGTCTTAATTAAGTCTCAGGTTGTTACCTACCACAAGACCTAGACAATACTTTGTCTTCCAGCATCTTTAGATGAAACACATTCTTATGTCTAATTGCTGTTCACTTCACCTATAATTATTTCCCAATGGGTCAGGAATATAAAAGGTAATAAGAAAAATTATTTGTGAATAACTGGAATACCCCTAAGAGCAGTACTGGAATACCTTTAAAGCAGATTCTTCTCTCCCTCTGCTGGCAAAAATAAAGATTCTTGCTAAGATGTCCATTTACATTATCAGGATAACAACCCTGTAATAATAGTCTATGATGATCATTATATGTAAAAAATCTCTGAAGGTGACACAGTCCTGGTGTTTACAAGGTAACACGTTAAATATATTTTTTTAAAAACTTAATTCTAACACATGTATACTTGTCAGAAACAAGCTCATTTACAATGTTTTTAAAAGCTAAGCAGTAATACATCAAAATTGGTCATACCTGGCTTTGTATAAGAAAGGAAATAAAAGGTAATTTTACTTTTTTCCTTATAAAAGGTTACCTCCTGATTGCAAACATAAAGGAGAGCTATTACTCTCAACAGCATAAAGCCACACAGAAATCTTCATTCTGTTTCTCTTACATGGGAAGAGAAAAACATGCCCAGAAAAGAAAATCAGAATATCAAGCAAACTTAGTATCTCTCCTTGTTTAGGCTCAAATCTTCCTGCTAGAATAAAATCATCAGAACTGAGATATAAAAAGTCTACAATGATTTTGATGAAGCAATTGGAACAGTAGAATGATGCTCATCACATACAAAAATGTTTTGCCTAAATTGGAGAGACAAATGATAAAATAAGAGCAACAATCAAAATTGCATACAACCAGAACCAATGACCTATGAACTAAACACAGAATCACTGCAATTATGTAATAAGCCAAAAAAAATTAACAGACACCAAGTGGCCACATAAGGCTGGTAGGATTATAGATATGGAGTTACTTTTCCCTCTAATATTCTAAATTTTCTGTAATGGAGATATATATATACATTAATCACAATGCAAAGACTTTTTAAAAAATAGTTTACAGTAAGGAGAGACATCTTTAAAGATTCAAATAAATTATTAATATATTGTATTTTCTGTTAATTTTTATTTTAAAAATTATCATACTGTTCTGGGGCAAATACTAAGAAGTGAGATTTGCTGGGTCACATGATAAGTGTATCTTTTATTTCAAAAGACACTGCAAAATAATTTTCTAGAGAGACTGTACTATTTTGCATTCCTACCAGCAATGCAAGAAGGGTTCCCATTATTCTGTATCCTGTCTGAATTTGGTATTGTTAGTATTCTTTTTAAAATTTTCTTTTTAAATTTATTGATTTTATTTCCCTTTTTTTTGTTATTTATTTTTAAGTATATTTTATTATGCTATTACAGTTATTCAAATTTTCCTACCTTTCCCCCCTCAGCCTGATAACCCCCTTCCCTCCAGAAATCCCGCCCTTAGTTCATGTCCATGGATCATGCGTGTTAAGTTCTTCAAGGTTTCCATTTCCTGTACCATTCCTACCCATTAAGCTTCTTAATCCCTGCACCTTTCCCCCTATCCTCCTTCTTCCTGCTCTCCACTGATAACGCCCCAAATTATCTCCCTATCTATGATTCTGTTCCTGTTCTGGTTCTTTGCTTAGTTTTGTTTGTTTTATAGATTCAATTGTTGCTAATTGTGAATTTGTTGCTTTTTAAGTAATCTTCTTTTTCTTAACTATGTCCCTTTATCAGTTCATGAAATAATGGCTTGGTGATGATGAACTCCTTCAGCTTACCTTGTCTAAGAAGCACTTTATCTGCCCTTCCATTCTAAATGATAATTCTGCTGGATAGAGCATAATCTAGGTTGTAGGTCCTTGCTTTTCATCACATTGAATACTTGCCAGCCCCTTCTTGCCTCAAAGTTTCTTTTGAGAAATCAGCTGATAGTCTTATAGGAACTCCTTTGTAGATAATTCTCTGCTTTTCTCTTGCTGCTTTTAAGATTCTTTCTTTATCTTTAACCTTTAGCATTTTAATTATGATGTGTCTTGGTGTGGTCCTCTTTGGGTCCACCTTGTTTGGGACTCTCTGTGCTTCCTGGATTTGTATGTTGATTTTTTTCACCAAATCAGGAAAGTTTTCTTTCATTATTTTTTCAAATAACTTCTCAGTTTCTTGCTCTTTTTCTTCTCCTGGCACCCCTATGATCCAGATGTTGGTATGTTTAAAGTTTTCCCCAAGGTTCCTAATCCTCTCCTTGTTTTTCTGAATTCTTGTTTTCTCTTTCTGTTCTGGTTGAATGTTTATTTCTTATGTTCCAGATCATTGATTTGAATCCTGCTTCCTTCCCTTCACTGTTGGTGTCTCGTGGATTTTTCTTTATTTCACTTAGTGTAACCTTCATTTCTTCTTTTATGTTGTTGCTGTACTGAATGAGTTCTCTGAGCATTCTAATCACCAGTGTTTTGAACTCTGTATCTGATAGGTTGGCTATCTCTGTTTCATTTAGTTCTTTTTCTGGAGTTTTGTTCTGTTTTTTCACTTGGGTCATACTTCTTTGACTCCTCAATTTGACAGCTTCCCTGTGTTTGTTTCTATGTATCAGGCAGAGCTCCTCTCATTCCCTGTCTTAGCATACCTGTTAAGTTGTATGGGGCAGAGCCTTAGGAACTTGCCTGGGCTGGGTGACCCACTTCACCACTTTGTGGCTGAAGAATTTACTGGCATTTGCCCTGTTTCCAGTCACTTCACCCACTTCCTGTATGTGACTGGCACCCTTCCAGCATGTGCCCTGGTGGTTAAACCCAGAGTGGATGGTGGTGCATATGTTCTGAATCTGTGTAAGCCATTTACATGAGAAAAATTCAGCAGTTTCTTCCACTACCCCAATACGCACGGGTTTTATAGCCTGAGGTAATGGGTATTTATCTTTCTGGTGCTGGAACCCTGGGTTCTGCATCTGGCCTGGGGCTGGGATTGCTTGCTCCCAAGGAATCCCTCAGATTTTTATCCACCATACGAGAATATGAGACCATCCATTCTGCCATAGCTGCCTCTCTGCCCCTCTTATCCATCTAGATGAATGCAGCTTTAAATTCTTGGTTTTTGGACTTCCAAACAGCTTGATTTTCTACCCATTTAATTAGGTCTGAAATTTCTTTCATCAGCATTTTGTAACTGTTAGCATACAAACCCTGTATATTTTGTTAGATTTATACCTAAATATTTTGTTTTGGGAAGAACTATTTAAATGTTATTATTTAAAAATTTTTGATTTCCAATTGTTCATTTCTTGTATAAATATAATTCACTTCTGTGTGTTGACCTTATTTCCTACAACCTTAAGAAAGTAACCTGTTAGTTCCAAGAGTTTTAAAAAAATAGATTCCATACAATGTTATCAACTGTAAATGGGGACTATTTTTATTTCTTCCTTTTCAAACCATACGCCTTTTTTTTCTTTCTTTTCTTTTCTTTTTTTTTTGCCTTATTACAGCAAGCTAAGATTTACTATATTAGGTTGAATAACAGTGGTCAGTGTGAACATTCATGACTTTTTACCTATTTTAGGGGGAAGCATTCACAATTAATGGAGAAACTGGCTTTAGGGTTTTTATAGATGCCCTTTATTAAGTTAAGAAAATTCCTTTCAAGTCTTAGCTTGCTGAGTGTTTTTACCACATATAATATTATATTTCGCAGAGTGCTTTTTAAATATATATTGATATACTGATCATGTTTTTACTAGGATTTTTCAATATCAGTTCTGATGTTATAAGCCAGAAAATTCTTTGCCATTAGGGTAGGCTGTCCTGTGCAACATAGGATGTTTAACATAATCTTGCATCTACCTGCTAGACACTAGTAATAACCTCTGTAGTTGTGACAACCAAAAATGTCTTCAGACACTGTTACATGTCCTTTTGTGTGGCACAATTATTGCCTATTAGAAATCACTGCTTTAGACATTTAATATGGTAGATTATATTGACCAATATTCACATACTGAATAAGGAATGATAAACCCAATCTCATCATGATTGCTAATTTTTGAAAGTATTTTTTTAATATTTAAAAAATTGCCAATACTTTGTTGAGGATTTTGCATCTATATATGCAGAATGCTGGTCTATAGTTTTCTTCCCTTTTTGGGAGAACTGTTTTTGTGTAGTTTTGGATTTAGGGTATTGCTGGTCTCATTTAATATAAATTAGAAGTGTTCCTTCCTCTTCTATTTTCTGGAAGAGATTGTGTACAGTTGAATTACTATGCAAATATGTGGTAAAATGTGCCAGTGAAAACATCTGGGCCTAGAGAATTTTTTTTTTTTTTTGGAAGATTTTAAACTAAAAATCCAATATCTCTCATATTTATTAAAATATTCAGGTTATTATCATCTTGTATGAACTGTGGTAGTTTGTGTTTTTCAGGAAATTGTTCCATGTTACCTTTGTTAAATTTGTACGCCAAGTTATTTGTAGTATTTCTATTTCCCTCATTATCCTTCTGATGCCTGCCCTCATTATTCTTCTGATGCCTGCAAGTTTTATAGAAAAATCTCATCTTAATATAATGTATTTTTAAATTCAAAGTATTTTCATGTGTATTTGAAATGTACATGGAACAACAGAAGATGAAGAGTGTTGGCAAAATAATAGAAGTATATGTGATTTTCAAAACTATACTCACATTATACTATTTTTTCAAAAAAGAATGAGAATGGGGAGACAAATAATATTATTTACTCAAACTTTTACCACTTGCTTAGGCAAATATCCATATTTCAGGAACAGGAAAGACAGGACACAATAACCTTGGTGACTGAAAACCATCAGTTTAAAAAGCAGCAATAAGCAACAACGTCAGACACCTTTGCCAGCATCTATGCACAAAATCACTCATATCAACATTAAAACAAAAATGTATCACTGACTAAAATATTCCTTAAAACAATGAAAGAAAGCACTTTATATTCAAACACCAAATGTTAACTATAATTCTATCTATCTAAAACATTTTGTTAAATCTAAGAAGCAAGCCACATTTACTTTTCAATAAATAGAAGTTACATAGAATTGAGTTTTTATCATAGATATCGTCGGCAGCCGTCCGTCTCGAGAGACGATGGTGTAGCTTCTTAAGAGTCTATCTGCACCGCCGAGAATGGCTGTGCAGTCCGACTCAGGAGTGACACGGTATCTGTCTCCTCCCGTGTTAAATTGACATCTTGCGATGACGCTGGAGTGTCCTCTCCAGTGGAGCTGAAGCTACAGAGCCTGGGCAGGGTGATATGGAGGGTCTGCTGTTGCCCATGCAGCAGACACCCCCTCTCTTCGCAGCTGAAGGGTCCAAGGGAAAGACGGAGTCAATACAGCTTGGCTTCAGGTGCGCCGCAGGAGTTGCCGGTGTTGACTACAACGTCAAACCGCCTTAGGGACTCTGGCTCCGGATTTTCTGTCGGGGTTTACTCCCTTAGCCTTTCCCCTGAAGAGGTATGCCGCAAGGCAGCGGAGGTTTTTTGGAATCAGAGTTTTCCTTCTCTGTATCATAGATATAAAGTTTCACTTTATATAGAAGTGAAACATCTGAGTAAGCACCTCAACACATTCTATACCATATTAATTATGAAAGATTTAAAATTAAAAAATTTGAAGATTAAAAAATAAAGCTCAAAACCTATTAAAACATCCAGAAGTGAACTAAACAAAAAATGTGCAGAACCCAGATAAAAAGCCGAAAACCAAAAACCCTACAAAACTTTCCTAAGGAAAGAGAGACTTGAATAAATGGTAAGGTATACCAACTACACAAATAATCTTTCAAATTATCCTATAACATTTGTTTATTTAATAAACAAAGCATTTACTCTTCCCAATGAACATTAAAAATCCTCTTTAAAATTCTAGAACATTGGAGCTTTGATTAGAATTACATTAGTCTGAAAAGAAATAACTTCATTTTTTAAAAGAAGAATTATAATACTATTTTAGTGAAGAATAATTGAGTATAACCAAGATATTTTAAAAATAATAATGAAGGGTTAAATGATAAAGTTCATTAGAAAGTTACAATTAAAGCATAAGAACAGACAAGGTATATCAATGGAAAAGAGTCTAGAAAGAAATCCAAGTATACAAAAGGATTTTTACTAGGCTTCAACCATTTGGAGGAACACAGAAACTTACTTTAGAAAATACAACAAATTAAGTAACATGATTTAAAGATGTAAAAAGAAATCATTCTTATAAGTTTATAGTGTTTACAAATAAACGTTGTGTAACAAAAAATAAAATACAATTTAAGACTAGGTATTTGAAAGAGATGTCAAAAAGTTAATATACAACTCTAATTTTATATTTAGCCCTTGCTGGTATGGCTCAGTGGATTAAGCGCCAGCCTGCAAACCAAAGGGTCACCATTTCGATTCCCAGTCAGGGCACCAGTTGGGGGTGCTTGAGAGGCAACCATACACTGATATTTCTCTCCCTCTCTTTCTCCCTCCCTTTCCCTCTCTAAAAATAAGTAAAATCTTAAAAACAGAATTAAAAAAAAAAATCAATGAATACAAGGAGCTCTTACAGATCATACAAAAAATACTGTAAAAAATAGGCAAAAAATAAAAATATACAAATACCAATTACTGATGAAAGCAAAAAAGATCTACACTCAATAATAAAAAAATGCAAACTTTAAAAATATAATCCTATTTTTCACCTATCAAATTGTTGATTTCGTTTTTTAAATGACAATGCCAAATGATGCTGAGGAATCAAGCAAAGTATTCTCATTAAGCTCTGGCATTATGAAGGAATCGGTTGCTTTTATTTATATATTTATTTTTAGAGAGAGGGGGAGGGAGGAAGAAAGAGAGGGAGAGAAACATCAATGTATGCTTATCTCTCAAGCACCCCCAACTGGGGACCTGGCCTGCAACTCAGGCATGTGCCCTGACTGGGAATCTAACTGGCAACCCTTTGGTTTGCAGACCAGCGCTCAATCCTCTGAGCCACATGAGCCAGGGCAGGAATAAATTGCTTTGAATGAAATTTTTAAGAAAATTTGGACTTGCCAAAAGAATATCCTGGTTGTTAACCTATATTAATGCCAGGTAAAGAGAGAGACAGATTATGAAAATAATGAACAGCAGGGATTTTGAACTGCATATTAAGGAGCCATTAAATGATTTCTATGGACACCTATGGATGGAAGTTGAAAGAAATGAACCTTCGCAGACCTTGCCCTATGTGTCTCTTCATCTGGCTTATCCTGATTTGTATCTTTTATAAACTCCAGCTGCTTTTCCGAGTTCTGTGAGTCATTGTAGTGAATTACTGAACCTAAAAGGGCTATAGGAACTGCCAACTTTGTAGCCAGTTGGTTAGAGGTGCAGATGATCTAAAGACCACTCCCAAATTAGTAAGTAGTGTCTGAGGTGAGGATAGTCTTGTTGGAGGCTGTGACTCTAAACTAGGGTTTGTAACTGTAAATAATTAGTATCAGAATTAAATTATACTATACCAATATCCCATTACTATTATTTTTTTACAGTTTGTATATATAAAAACATATCCCTAGAAAAGATTGAAAAGTTATAACTTTGTTAATAGTGATCTTTCTTAAACACCAGGAATTATGAGTGGTCTACATACTTTTCAATATAGTTATTGTGAACACAAAATATTTAAATCACTCATTTTAAAAAATAAACAATAATTTTACTGGGAAACTCACCTTTTTGAGCTTTAGCTGTTATTTCAAAATATTTGACAGTAAGATCTTGAATAGATAGCACAGCCATGTGAGCTTTCCGCTGCCAATCAGCATCTTCTTTTTGTAGACTTTCAATTCTTCGTGGACCCAGATAATCATTCTCCATGGAAATCTGTAGAGAAAAAAAATTATAAGTTCATTTCTTTCTTTCTTTTGTTCATTTCTTAAACATTTACTGAATGTTTATACAGTAGTCCCTCTCTCTATATCGTAGTCTCACTGTATTGTGGGATTAAAAAATATATATTTAATTATTTATTGTGGATTTTTTGCTTATCGCGAGATTTTGCGGTACTGTATACATATGTTGTTAAAGTTATGTAGGTTTAAGAGTGTAGAATATGTTTAAGAACATAAGTTGTGTTTATAAAAGCGTGGAAAAGGTTAATAAGGGAGTGGGAAAGGTTAATAAGGGACTGGGAATGGTTTATAAATGTGTGGAAAGGGTTTATAAAGCCTTAAAATATATATAAATACTAAAATAAATGTAAGGTTCCTACTTCGCGGATTTTCACCTATCGCGGGGGGTCAGGGTGGGGGTGTCTAGAATATAATACCCGCAATGAGTGAGGGAATGCTATATATCAGGCATTGTGCTTGGTGCTAAAAACAAAGAATACTTGCTCTTCTCTGGTCCTGAGTACAACCTATGAATTCATAAAATAAGTAAATTAATAATAATGAAGATACTGACATAAAAACTTGTTTCCCCTTCATCCTTCTCTATCTTCTTTTTCATCCTTTCTTCCTCCATATATAAATAAAAGATGTATAGCAAAACATTATAACTAATTATTTTGGGGTGCTGAGATGAAAAATTTATTTCCTCCTTTGTCATAACTACATTTTTAGGTTAAGAATGATTGGTGCCAATAAAATACTTATTTAATAACTGAAAAATAACACAAAAACTCAGAATTTAAGACTGATAATATATAAAAATCAACTCATCTAACTATTGAGAGACTCTGGAAAAAAATAACAGAAAATTTAGCTTTGTATTCTTTGTAAGAATCTAAAACAAAAGCACAAAGGAAAGTTGAAAATCAAATGATGGACGGGGATATACCAGGTGAATGCTAAAATAAAATTCACTGAGGTGACAATATTAATATAAAAGTATATAAAGTCACTATATAGTACGTTTAACATGGAAGAAAGGTGCAATCCAGTAAAAATAACAATGAACTCTTTATACACTCCATCCTGTTTTATCATATGTTGAGAAAAAACTGTTAACAATAAAATGAGAAGTTAATAATACCATAGTAGTAAAGTGAAAAAAACATATAGAAAAATGTTAATACATTCCTGATGCACTTTTTAAAAAGTTACCAAGTGTTATGAGCCACTAAAAACTTTGTAATGAGTTTCAAAGGAAAAGTTGTACAGGCCATATTCTCTAAATGGTACAACAAATAGAAATTAAAAGTCTAAAACCAAAATAAAATTTTAATGACCTGAAAATTTAACACGCAGAGAAAGGTAACATTTTGTTAGCAACAATATATTTGCTCCTTAATAAAATGATGAGTATTCCAGATATAGGAAATATATATATAAGTGAACTTAGTATAGTGCCCAGCACACAATGAAGAATTTATTATCAGTGTTAAGGGGAACAATGCTAAGGGACGGAAAGGGGTCAAGAATAAAGCCAAGGTTGTTGGGAGTATGTGGATTTGTCATTTCCTGAAAAAGTAAATAGTGGAGAAATAGCTTGTTTTAAAAGGGAGAATACTGAGGGTTTCTTCTTTAAAAATTTTATTGTTTATGCTATTACAGTTGTCCCACTATTTCTGCCTTCGCCCCACTCCAACTATCCCATCCCCTCAATTCCATAAGCACTCCCTTTACTGTTGTCCGTGTCCATAAGTCCTTCTAATGTTTTTTGGCTAATCCCTTCACATTCCTTCAGTCAGTTCCCACGTCTCCCCTCCCCTCTACAGCTGTCAGCCAGTTCCATGATTCTATGTCTCTGGTTCAATTTCTTGCTCTTTCTCTTCTCCTTTAGGCATCCCTATGATTCAGATGTTGGTATGTTTAAAGTTGTCCCAGAGGTTCCTAATCCTCTCATTTTTTTGAATTCTTGTTTCATCTTCCTGTTCTGGTTGAATGTTTATTTCTTCCTTAAGTTCCAAATCGTCTATTTGAATCTTGCTTCCTTCCCTTCACTGTTGGTTCCCTGTGGATTTTTCTTTATTTCACATAGTGTAACCTTCATTTTTTATTTTGTGTTGTTGCCATACTCAATGAGTTCTCTGAGCATCCTGATCACTAGTGTTTTGAACTCTGTATAATAGGTTGGCTATCTCCATTTTGTTTTTTTCTTTTTCTGGGGATCCCTCCTTTTCTTTTGTTTGGAGGTTGTTTCTTTGTTTCCCCATTTTAGCTATCTCTTTTTATTTGTTTCTATGTATTAGATAGATTTGCTTTGACTCCCTGTATTTTGGGGTGGGGTTATGTGGTAGGAGTTCTGTAGGACCCAGTGGTGCAGTGTCCTTTATCTCCTTTTCTTGATGATCTAGGAATGCACTTTAAGTGGGTTACGTGGGCTCTCCTGTTGTATCTGGGTCCCAAAGGCTGTTGACTTGTTCGTTGGTGGGGTCTGCCCTCTGGCTGGCTGACTGAGAGGCTCAACTCCTGCTGTGTCTTGTACACTGTTGTACAAATACTGGCAGAACAAAGCAGAACAACACAAAAAAGAAAACCTAGACAAGCAAAACTCCAGCACCACCACTAAGAGCGATTTCAATGACAAAAGGTAAGGGAACAATAGGAGTGGAAAGAGAAATGGAATATTAGGGAAAGGGGAAAATAAAAGAAGAAGAGAAGGCCAAAGGACAGCAGTGATTATGGGAGGAGAAAAGGGAGAGAACAAATATGAATAATGAATTGAAAGAGAAAAATAGGAAAAAGAATAACAAATAAGAATAGGAAAGAAGGGAACAATGAAGTAATCAATGGTGAGAGTAAAATAAGATGCAAAAGAAGAAAAAATTGAGCAATAAAAAGAAAAATAGTAGAAAAATAAAAAGCTCTGAAAAAGAAAAAATAATGATGATAATTAAAAAGAAAAAATGAACTCCGTCTCAGCAGAGTAGTGATTGCTTACTGGGTTTTCCCTTTCGATACAGCTCTGACTTAGTCTGAGGCTGGTGCTATCCACATCTAGCCTCGGAATCCTGTTTGAAGCTACAGGTGATCCACAGTTTGCAACCAATTCCTCCATGCTTGGCTGTGTGCAGAATGGACCCAGATGCTTTGCAAGGCTGGGTTTTATCAGCACTGGGCCCAGAGGTATGTCAGCAAATGTCTCAAGTCACCACAGGACCTGCCTCTGCCTGTCTGCCTGCCAACCTATTGTCAGTCTTAGTAGTCACAGACCCGACTGTTTCTGAAAGGACTTTTGGTGTACTCGGGGGTGGTGGTATAGGTGTAGCTACTAGTGGGTTCTCCCTTTGGATATGGCTCTTAAGTTGTCTGAGGCTGGTATATGCCAATGCCAGGTGTTAATCACCTCTAGCTCTCAGCAGCCTGTTGAAACTACAAGTGATCCATAGTTTATAGTTGATTCCTCCAGCCTTGGCTGTGCCAGCATTTGGTCAAGGTATTCCACCAAGCTGGGTTTATCAGCTCTGGGTCCAGGGATGTGTCAGCATGCGACCCAAGTCACCGCAGGATCCATCTCCGCCTGTTGGTCTGCTGTCAATTTTAGACTAGTTGCAGGACTCAACTGTTTCTGAGAGGGCTTCTGGTGGAATTGGCGGGAGTGTGTGTGACAGGGGCAGGGGGCATTGTAACTCCTGGATCTCCCATGACAGGTGTCTTCCAGACTTCAGGGAAGATGGTAAATGTGTTCCCCTGCCCCCAAGCCACTGGTCTGAGTCTGCCTGAGATATTTTCCCCTGTAGTCGGCGGGGCAGGGTCCCTAGTAGGCTAATGGGCTGAGTCTCCAGAGCCCAGATTTTGGGTCTCTTGGAAACAGGGAGGGTGTTTCTATGGATCTCCTGTGAGGGGGAAGCACCAGTCTATTTCCTGGGAAAGTGTATGGTATGGCTGCTCCCTATAGCCCATCTCTGATACCCCCTGAATCTGCATATGTTGCTTTCTCCTCAGCAGGGTTGAAGATGCAGGATGGAAGAACAAAGAAGAAAAGAAAAACAGATAAAACATAGAACAAAAAAAAGAAAGAAAGAAAAAAGATGCAGGGTCGGGGCAAGCAAGATTCCAGAGCAGGATTCCAGATTCCAGTTAAATGCTTTTCCGCTGGGAGGGACTTGGTCTTCTCAAGAAAGATGGCTGCTGTGGAATCCAGGTATAATACCAGCACATAGAACCCAACAGCTGCTCCCCCATGTTTTTCCCGTGTCTCGTGCTCCAGAGTCTCCTCGTGTGACTCCAGTACATGCTTGCCTCCCTTCACTTGGGCCCAAGGTGAGTGGTTACAAACACAAAACCTGTGCTTTGTCCCTTTAAGAATTAAGAAAGAAGAGGGAAAAAAAATAGTGGATTTGTCTCCAGCAGATCTCCTCTCCCCAGCAGAAACAAATCCCGTGGCCTTTTACTGCTGGATGCTCCATGGCTGGCTGATCCCAGCACTCGCACTCTGTGCTTGGGAGCCTGGTTTGTGACCCCAGCTTCTGGTCTTTCAAGGGGAAGCTCCCAACAGCCACGCTATTGCATTGGCCCACCTCCCTTGTGAATGTGCCCGCCCCTTTAATGACTGCTTGCTTCCTATCACTCGTGGTGTTTTTTTCCCCCAATCTTGGTTAAAAGTCTCTTTTTCAGATAGTCTTTATTTCGGGTATCTAGTCCACTCTTTAGTTTTATTTCCAATTCGGTTATGGGAGGAGGTGCACGATATATCCTCCTGCTCCTCGCCATTTTGCGCCAAGGGTTTCTTTTTGCATATGTTAAGTTTGACTTAGCAAAGGTCATGGCCAGAGATATAAATCTGGGTCACCAGGACCCACAAAAGACATTTAAAGCTATCAGAGTAAATGAGGTCATCTAAGGAAGTCATGAGAAAAAGGCTCATTACTAAGCGCTAGGTAATTTCAGCACTCAGGCTGGGTGAAAAAGAGTCCAGAGAAACCAAGCTAGGGGTAGGGGGTACACCAGGAAGAGTGTGAATCACAAAAGGAACACGATTCAGAGGTGGAGAAATCCACCCAGTCAAACACTATTTAGGGGTCAAGTAGGATGACAACTACTATCCGTGGATCTAACAGCATAAAAATCCCTGAACTTACAACAGTTGTGGGAAATAAGCAAACTCCTTTCGCCCATGAATCAATCACATCACAACATCAGATCTCAGTTGAATTACTAGTTCACTTCCATACACGTTTTTAAGAGAAAAGAAATATAGACATGTGCAAAAATAAATACTCTTTAAGGAGACATGTATGAGTGAATTGAGAAAAAATGGTGGAGCCAGAAAAGGATAAGACTTAAGGGTAAGCCCTTTGCTTTTTGTTTTATTTTAATGGCAGATCATGCAGCAGGTTGAACAGTGAAAAGAGCTACCCAGTACAGGGACAATCTAAAGGCATAGGAATGAGGTGGGGCTAACAAGATGAGGAGGGACAGGATCAGAGGATTGGTGTAGGGATTTGCTCTTAGAAAATGAAGAGACAATTCCTCCACAGCACAAAGAAAGGCAGGTTTTGGGTTTGGTAAAGGAAGGATGAGGGAAACTCCTGTTTGATGATCTCTGTTTCCCCCTGTGAAAAAAGAGCCCAGACAAAAATAGCTGGTGCAGGGGAGAGGGGAGAGGGGAGAAGGGAGGGGGAAGAAGAGAGGGGGAGAGGAAGGGAGAGGAGTAGAGGAGAGGGGAGGGGAGGGGAGACACAAAAGAGCTGTTTTTAGATAGTAAGGTGACAAACTTCTTAGAAAGAGTCATTAAATAAATCTAAAAAATGAGACTAACTAGGTTAGTGTGCTAATGGTGAAAAGACACATACTCACATACTGCTAGTGGAACTATAAATTGATTAAAACATTTTCTAGGAAATATTTTATGATACCATACTTTTTGAAGGTATTTAAGATAATACCTTCATAAAATAATAACCAAATATGTTCACTGCAATGTTGCTTGAAATAAAAGAATGGATCTCAGATATCTAATAATAAGAGAAATTTATGTATGGTACAACCTTAAAATAAATTCTATGCAATAATAAATGTTTATGAAGTTAATAACATATGAAAATGATTATGCTATAGTATTAAGTGAATACAGGTCAAAATCATAGATATAATTTCAATTATTTAAATAAATGTCAAAAAACACAAAATGTAGTGTATTATTATAATATCTTTGGTAGTGAATTATGGGTAATATTTTTCTTCCTGTTTAAAATCTGTAGTTTTCAAATCTTTATTATATATATCTCTTATAAGCTTGAAGAAGAAAAAATGCTTTTATCTCTTCTTGGGTTCACAAACCATACCAACTAGACAGGCTAAAGACACATTATCCCAGAGGTTTCCTGTTTCTAGTCAAGCAAACAATGAGCTCATGTTTTCATATATGAGGTCCAGAAAGAGGCAAAATTATGACTTATCTCTTTTTTCCAGTGTGTGGGGAAGAGACAAGTGGAGATATGATCAGAACTTATGTGTCTTCTTTATTAAGTGGGAAACAGAATTGTGTAAACTCCATTTCTAGGACTACAGTGTCAAGCAAAGACAATTAAACCAGTAGCAGCAGCCTGGATTCTTGATATCCAATTCCCTACTCATCTGGACTGGAATGTTTTTTTTAATTCTCAGAAGACAATTATTATATCTCCAGTTTCATACTGTAGGAGTCAAATTTAAATGATGCTACTGGTTGATTTGTTTTTTCCTTTTAGATTTTACCATGGCTAATATTTGAGAATCATCTCAATTATATAATTTGAATATAAAGACTACTGTACTATATGCTTCAGAGGAAATATATGAGTAAGATGCACAACCTCCTCCTCAAAATTTAGTCTAACTGGGGGTTGGGAGTAGAGCAGAGGCATCTGTGATGAAGAAATCTTTCTTGAAATCAGGAGACCTAGCTCTACTGAGACCTTTGACAAACCACTTAACATTCAATTATTCATTCAAAAAGAGCATGTACAATATCTACTCAATGCCTGTATTGTACTAGGCACCAGAGACAGCCAGATATTCAGCCTGGTGGAGAAAACAGACACCCCAATAAAGAATAAGAGCGGAGTATGAAAAATGTTATGAAACAGTATACCTAAGTTACCACAGGGAACACCAGCTGCGGAGTTTGTGGTGCAAAGTGTGGGGAGGCTTTCTAAAGGAAATGATGAGTAACTGGAATTTTTGCCAGGTATTACAAAATGATGATGAATGTCTCTGTGTAAAAAGGAAGAAAGGTATTTTAAGACCTCTAAGAAAAAGTTTGGTGACAGAAAACTTAGCTGTTTAGGACAGATTTATTGAGGTTCACAACTGCAGAAGCTTTGGACGGAGGGATAGGATTTTGACAGGCACATATTGTGTATAAGGGGAAAGAGAACCACCTTCAAAAGGCATGCTGGAGGCAAGAATTAACCAGAGCTAAAGCCTAGAGGCAGGTAAGTTCAGTGCCTGATAAGGAATAGAGAGCAGTCCAGCCTGGCTGGAGCCTAGGTAAAACAGATTAAATGTAATGGGAAACAAGACTAGAAAAGGAGGTTGTAATCACTATGAGGAGGCCTTTAAATGTCAAGCTAAGGAGTTTGCACTTAATTTGACAGGCAACAGGAAACCACTGTGGGATTCTTAGCAGTAAGTTGCATATTTAGACTACAGCTTAGATTTAAGGGTTCCAGAAGCCTTGTTTGCTACAACAAACCATCATGGTTTGTGCTTGTTGTGATTACTTCTGATTTTAAAACACTCAAGTTAAAAAGCATAAGATGAGAATTTACAAGTATGGAATAGAAATTTAATAAATTGAACATGGCAGTCAAAATTTTAAATTCTTACTCCACATATTATGAACAAAAGTCCTTTTCAATGACATAATTAAACTTCGTACCCCTTAAAGAACTTGTATGTCTATTCTACAACTAAGACCATTAGCTAGGTTACTAGGTTTATTTCCCCTAACTTTGAAAACCTGATATGTATGTACATTCTCGTCTATCAGCTCCAAGTTCAACTTTCTGCCTCGTGATACTAGGGTTCAAGCTCTGAAGACCAAATTTAGGCTTCACTGATAGGAGGGGTTGGAGATTTCAGAGTTGGAGGAGATAAAAAGAGATTTGCTAATTCTTCCCATCTGCATCACTTGACTTTACTGTTTGCTGTTCCTGTGAGCATCATCCCAGACTTGCTTCTTCAATCCATCATCTTCCTGAAGCTGTTAAGAGAATCCAGTGCTCCGTTTTTCTACCTTTGCAAAACCAGCTTCACTGTGTGCCACCCCACCCACCCATCCCCCAAAGACAAACCAGCATGAGGTCAGCAGCACCCTATCCCCAGAGATCAGGGTCTCTCCACAAGTACAGCTCAAACACATCAGCACAAGATGAGCAATGCCCTCTTCCTCAGACTGGTTTCACCAGGGCCGGGCCCAGCCTCTTCGCTAAAGATTTAATAATTACCACCTCTTTTCTTTATACCCCCAATCCTAGGAGTGCTGGCAGTTTTGGCAATTGTTAACTCTGATATAGTTAAGTTCTTGCCTTCTTAACTATCTGGTTAAGAACTTTATACCTAGTTAACAATGCTTTATATTAAAGTCCATCTCTTGAAGTAACTGGTCTGATTTTCTAGTCAGACTTCAACAGACACAACTATGGAATAGAAATTTAATAAACAGTGTTCAAAATTAAAAAATCTTAACTCAGATCATTAAGATAAATTCTTTTCACTTGCACAATTAAACACTATACACAGAGGTGAGAAAACTTGTGTTACGGCTTTCTGAAGAGAAAAAGTAAAAAAAAATCTAGTGGTAATTATTTGAAGATAACTTGTACTTTGTTTCTGGACTATCTTTACCTTCACTGTACTTGCATATTCAAATATACAGAGCACACACTTTGCTTTTTTAATGCTGTTTTTTAAGTGACTTCTGAAACTTAGTAGCTAATGTTGCAGCCAACTGTTAAAAAAAATGTGATTATAGTTTATTGCACCTAAGACGGTAAGATAGGATAGGATACTAAGTTCTCTTCCTAACTTGGCAAATTTGAAGATGTACAGCACTGGTCAGCTGGATCATGTGCTAAAAACAATGACACCTCTGTTTTCAATTTCAGAGCTAGAAAGAAAACAGTGCCTGTTTTTAACATGGAAAAAAGTATGTGTCAGTTTAGGTAGCTAGGACAGTGAGTGTAGTTTATAAATACAAGTTTCTTGGAATGGAATTACTTATTATAGAGTACATCAACTTGCTTAGATACTGGGTTTTATATATAAGAGAAACTTAAGTGTTATTCCTGTCTATTGCTGGGAGAGTGAGAAAGAAATAAAAATAAAAACAAAAAAAAAAGAACCCAAAACTCATTCTTAGGTGAAACAAATGCCAAGATAAATTTGTGAATATACTGATGCTAACAGTACCCATAAATGAAAATTTTCCATGCCCAAAAGGTCACCTGAAGGTGACTATTAACAGAATGACATGATAATTTTGGCAGCATCTATTCATAAATTTTTATATTCAAAGCAAATATTAGATGTAACAGTTTCAGGAAAGGGTGTGAAATAATGCATTTTTAAAAAGTGAGAGAAATCTAAAGGCAAGGAAACCAAAGGAAAAAATAGTTTGGGTAAGAGATAAGGACTTTAAAGTATAGTGGTGGCACTATATAGTTAATGGTGTACGTACTATAGAAGGCAATGGTCCAATGGTACAAAAATTACAGCCTGTACAAAAGCACCCAACGAAGAGGGCAGAGCAGAGACTGAAATCCAGCCTGTGCTTCACCAAGCCATGTGTGTACTGTTGCATCTGCCTAGAGTGTGTGTTTGGGGGGGTGAGGGGGCTTTTTCTATTTCACAAAGACACCTATGATTTGCTTGGTCCTGGGGGAGGAAAGAGTTGAAGGAAGAAGGGTACATTAAAAACTCAACTAGGAGATATGTTGCAAAATGCAGTGACTGGCTATACAGGGGAGGGAAGAGCTGAGGATGCTTTCTAGTTTCTAGTTTATTTACTTTCAGCAAGAATTAAAAATAAGTTAGGAGAGTATGTTTGAAGTTCTTATAGTTGATCCAGGAAGACAATCAGTAGGCCAACTCACTAACCCAGACTCATTAAGACAGCGGGTTTAAAAATCTAGAGAAGATCATCTAGTTTAAATCTCATTTTATAAAAGAGAAAACTGACACCCAGAGAGATTGCAACTTTTGAGTTAAATGCACTCCATCCCTTAGCTGTTTAAAGTTTTATCAGACTTGCGTTTCTCAAACTTGAGCATATATCATAATCACCTGAAAGGCTTGTTGAAACAAAGATTGCTGACCTCCTTTCCTAGCGTTTTAGTAGAGGAGATCTGGGGTGAGGCCCAAAATTCTTTATTTCTAACAAGGTCCCAGGTGATACTGATGCTACTAGTCTGGGCAGGGGGAACATTTTTGAGAACAGATATATTAGACATAAGAATCTGAGAGCTCCCTAAAGGTGTGTATATCTCAGAAAGATTCCCAGACCTATGGAAATGCTGGTATGGAGGACCGAGCTTTTTAATGCTTACATATGACACAGAGAATTAGTGAAAAATCAATTAATTTCCATTTATATAAATGTACTATTTAAGACTACTTTAAAATATATTTAATATGAAATATATAGTAAGTCTATTACACATTAATGTAAACACCATAAATATTAAATATAAAAATAAATAAATACATTTTACATTTGAGATGCCAAGTTAACTTCTTTCCTATCATAATTTAATATTTAGGGGAATGACAGCACTGGAAATTAAGTTCTTTTTAAAGAGATTAAAGAATAAAGGTCAAACTCCACAGCATTCTAACTAACCCCTGAGCACCTTTCCTTTCACTTCCCACAACATATTTTAGAGCCGAGGCATTCCAAACAAGTCACACTCTGTGGCTCTGTGGTGTAACTACAACAGCAGGCTTTGCAAGTCAAACAGACATGTGTTTCGATCCTAGCCATGCCACTTACTGGCATCCACCCATGGTGCTAAATTGGTATGATGACTCAGTAATTTGTTTCAATAATTTATTGTGACTAAAAGCACAAGTACTATGCCTGTTTACTATATAACATTCTTGTTTTCACGTATCTCTATCTGGAATGCTCTCAATCCCAATCTCCAATACAGAGATAGGAAAGCACTTCCTACTGAATTGCTCTTCATAATCCCCTTCTGCCATATATCTTTAGGCAGTGCTTATCACTTCATTTGTGTGCCTCTACATAAACTTGTACATACTGCTCATTTATTTTTCTTTTAAAATATCATCTCTGTATTGTTATAATTTACATGCAACAAAATGGACCCATTTTAAGTATAAATTTTGATAATCATACACACAAGTAACAGCCTCTATAATCAAAATTTAGAGCATACAATCACTCCAAAAGATTCTGTTATACCTGTTCCCTCTCAGTCTGCCCTGCCCCACACCAGGCAACAATTGTTTACATTTCTATCAGTACAGATCAAAATGATCATTTCTAGAATTCATGGAAATGGAATCACACAGTTTATACTCTGTGTCTGGCATCTTTTGCTCAGCATAATTTTTAGTAATCTATTTTATTGATTTAATTTACATGCAATCAAGTGAACCCATTGAAAGTGCTCAATTTGATGAGCTTTCATAGCTGTATACACCTAAGAAACAACCACTAGAATCAAGATACAGAAAATTTCTATCACCTCCAAAAGATTCCTCATGCCCCTTTGCCAGCCATCCCTTTACACTATATATAATCTTTAGTATGTCTTTTATGACTTTGGGATCTATCCATGTGGTGTGTATCAACAGTTAATTTCTTTGAATTGCAGAATGTTCATGTGGAACTACCACATTTTGTTTATCCATTCACCTGTTGATGGTCATTTGGGGTGTTCCAATTTGGGGTTACTGTATAGCTGAGTTGTCAAGGTATGTATTGGGTTGGCCAAAAAGTCCATATGGTTTTTTCCACAAAACAAAAGATACATTTTTTGTTCATGTTCACCAATAACTTTTTTGATTTGGGTATTTTGAATATGTCAGCTATCTCCCATGTGGTATAATGTGGGCTGTTCCCAATTAATGTCTCAATTTGACCGTTATCAACTTCAAATGGTCTACTAGACCGTGGAGCATTGTTCAGCAATAGATTTCCAGCATGCAACCTCGCAAACCACTTTTGGCATGTTCAATCAGTCACAGCACCTTCTCCAAATAACACACAAACCTTTTATTTGTTACAGTTGCATTTTTGCCTTTCTTGAAATAATAAAGCATAATATGCTGAAAATGTTACATATTTTCTCTCATCTTCAGATGGCTACACAAAAATTCACCAATTTTGGTATTTTTAAAAAGGCACACTGATATGACAGCCCTCACAATACAATCTAACAAAATGGTTTCAAATGAGGTTAAAAGACAACTAAGCACTAGTAGAGGCATCTTAGTGAAAAAAAACAAAAGAACTTTCTGGCCAACTCAATAGATGAGGTCTGTTCAGAAAGTATCCAGCCACATGCTATGAAAAAGTTGTATTTATTGATGAAGATACAAGAAGCATTGTACACAGGACAATGACGCCTCAGTCCCCTTCAAAGTAGGCACCTTGGGACCTCACACAGTTCTCCCAATCGCTATCAGCTGCCCTGCTCTATCTTTCTGAAACCTCTTCCCTTTCAAAGATGATTTTAGTTTTGGGAAAAGCCAGAAGTCACAGGGTGCCAAATCTGGGCTGTAGGGGAGCTGATTTACCTGTGTGATTTGATATTTTGCCAAAAAACTCTGCAGGAGACCTGATGTATGAGTAGGCACGCTGTGGTGATGAAGCTGCCAATCACCAGATGCCCATAGCTGCAGCCTTCTGAATCATCTGAATAGTTCCCGCAGAAGAATGTTGAAGCTTCATGCAAAATTTGATGCAGATTTGTTCCTCTACTTGCTCAGTCATTTTTGAATGCAATGGCCACACAGTACACATGCTCACTCAATGTCATCTACTAAACCCACTAACTAGTACAGTGAAGTTGTCATTGTTCACACATGCACCTTCCAGTCCACTCTCCTTGGTTGACAGGTTACAGTGACGTCACACAAACTGTTGTTATATTAATAATAGTTGGACTTTTTCTGGAAAAAAACTGCCAAATTTTTTTCCAAAGTGGTTGTACCACTTTCAAGTCTGCTAGTAATGGATGACAATTCCAGTTATTCCATATCCTCACAAGCCTTTGGGAATGCCAGATTTTTAAATTATATTCATTCTAATGGGTGTGAAATAGTTATCTCATTATGGCTCTAATTTGAATATCCCTGATGACCATGTAAAGCATCTTTGCAAATGCTTACTAGCCATTCAAGTGTCTTTTAAACTACTTAGCCTATTTTCAAAAGTTTTGGCTTTTGTCTTATAAAGCTATACCCTTTCTTTCTCAGGAATTAAGTTATTTTCTCTCAGTCTGTGGCCTGTCTTCTTATTTTCTCAGCAATCTTTCAAAATGTTTAATTTTGGTGAGGGTCATAATTTTCTTTTTTTAGTTTATGGCTCAAACTTTCTACATCCTATATAAAAAAACTTTCCTTTCCTAAGATGCTATACATTTTCGCCTATGTTTTCTAAGTTTTATAGTATGAGCTGTTCAGGTGTACGACAGATTTCAAACTAATTTTTGTGCATGACATAAGGACTGAGGTTCATTTATTCTGTGTGGGTATCCAGTTGTTCTAGCACCATTTGTTGAAAAAACTTCTTTTCCCAATTGAACTGCCTTATTAACTTTGTGAACACTGCGTATATAACCATGGGTCTATTTCTGAATTCTGTTCTGTTTCTTTGATGTCTATTCTGTGGCAATACCACACTGTCTGGATTCCCTATCTTTTTAGTAAGTTTTGGAATCAGGTAGTAAGTCTTCCAACTTTATTTTTTTCAAAAATGTTAAGACTGTTCTAGGTTCTTTGCCTTTCCAAATAAATTTTGTAATCAGCTTATCAGTTTTTATTTTAAAAAATACCACACTGGGATTTTAATTAGAATTCACAGATCAACTGAGAGCTGATATCTAAACATTATTGAGTCTTCCAGTCCATTAACATGGTCTCTTTCTTCATTTATTTAGATGTTTTCATTTCTCTCAGCAAGGTTTTGTAATTTTCAGTACACAGGACTTTTATATATTCTGTAAAATTTATCCTTAAAACATTTCATGCTCAGAGAAGCTAATGTAAGTGGTATTTGTAAAAATTTTTTGATGTTTAGTTTCATTTCTGAAGAAAATGCAACTGAATTTTTAATATTGACCCTATAATTAAAATTACACACATTTCCAGTAGGTTTTAGATTCCTTAAGATTTTTTTACATGCATGATCATGTGATGTATAAATAAATGGAGCTTTACTTTGTCTTTTCCAATTTATATGCCTTGTTTTATCTTTCCTTATTGAACTGGTAAGAGTAGATGATCTTGCCTTGTTTCTAGTCTTAAGGAAAAAGAAGTCATGTACGTTAGATAAGACTTTTCATATACACCCCTAATCAGGTTGAAGAAGCTGCCCTCTCCTCCTAGCTTGTTAGGTTTTTATAATGAACACATATTGAAATTTGTAAAATGATTTTCTGCAGCTATAGAAATAATATAGTTTTTTTCCCTTTATTCTGATGATATGGTGAGTTACACTGATTTATTTTTAATCTTAAGCCACCTTTATACTATTTCTGGGATAAATCCTCATCACAGAATATCTTCCCTTTTATAGATTACTGGATCCTATTTTTAATATTATGTTAATGAATACTACATCTACATTTGTAAGGGGTGTTACATGTCATCTTTTTTCTGTAAATGTCACTTGATTTTGGTATAAGGATAATACTGGCCTTGAAAAATAAGTTGGAAAGTATTCCCGACTTGGTTTATGGAAAGAGTTTGTATAGAATTGGTATTATTTCTTCCTTAACTCTTTGATAAATCCTCTAATGATGTCATCTGGAATTGGAGTTTTCTTTGAGGGAAAGTTTTAAGTTATGAGTTCAACTTTGTTAATATAGGGCTATCAAAATTGTTCTTTCTCCTTGAATCCATACTGATAGTTTGTATTTTTCAAAGAAAGTTTTCCATTTCATCTAAGTTGCAGAATTTATTTGGCAGAAATCTGTTCATATTCTCGTTAGCCATTTAAAAATCTATATAATCTGCATTAACAGCTATACTTTCAATACTAATATAGCCATGTGGCTCTCTTTTTAAAAAAAAATCAATTTAGCTAGGTTTATAAAATGTATTGGGATTCACCCCCCCACCCCCCAAATAATCAAGTTTTGGTTTCACTGATTTCTATCTATTTACTTGACTCCTTTTTCATTGATTCCTACTCTTAATTTAAAGTTTTTACTTTTATTTAATTTTGGATTTAACTTGATCCCTTTTATACTAGCTTCTTAGATATGGAAGCTTGCATAACTGACTTTAGGCTTTTCTTCTTCTCTAATAAACACCTGAAGCTATAAATTTCTCTATAAGCACAGCTTTCGCATCATCTCTTATCTTATCTAGGACCAAAAAAAAAAAAAAAAAAAAAGAAAAGAAAAGCCTCAGAAAGAAATAAGTCCTTCCAGAAATACCAATTAGCCCTGCCAGACTATATTAGGCTCCACATAGGGCAACTGTAGAGCAACTATTTCTGAGACATGGGAGCAATGAAATTTTGGAATAATAAAAATCACTATAGGCTAGTACTTAGAAAAAGCATTTATAGTAAATTTAACACACACTCTTTCTTCTGGAACTTAAGAAAATAATATTCTACTAGATAGAGTAAGTCTGAATATTAATAATACTAGAGTTGATATAAATACACATTTAATTGCTTTCCCTACTTTACATCTCATTTACAAAAAGAAAAATTAGCTCAGGGCACAAAACATACACCACACCAATGGCACTACTGTCAGAATGAAATTTCCCTCTATTTTAGTCACCAGTTCTGTACCTTGGTACATAAAGCTTATTAAACAGATCATACTAAATTAAGATTCAAAGATTAACTTGCAAGTTTGTTTCAGAAAGATATTTTTATTAACAGAGCTAGCCTAATTTAGTAATACAAATGCATTTTAAAACACTTTAAAAACAAATGCTCCAATTATAAGTCAGCTGGCTATATGTTATCTTCATAAGAACTAAGTATTTCTATGGCAAACACCCACAGAGTAATAACGTACAACATAAGTAATAGTTTTTAGTAATACTTATAACAAATATTATACCAAATCAATTATAATTGCCTTTTTACTATAAATTTTCTAATTTAAAAGTAAACTAGTAACCAGTAATGCAATGAAAACAAATTCTTTGGGATAAGAGAGACTTAAATTTGAGCACTGTACCAGCTCTGCCACTTACTAACTAGCTATGAACACGTTACATGAATCACCCTAATCCAATATTAGTTTTCTTATCTAGGAAGTAGGGACAATAAGAACACTTAAGTTATAGGGTTAATGTAAGGATTCAATGAGATATTTTATGTAACAGCACTATTTAACACACTTGTCTGACACACTGTTAGGAGCTCACAAACTAAATGTAATATGTGTATTTCTATTTAAAATTTCACAAGAAGGGTAAAGAACAAAAAAGTAGTCATAGGTGAGCGGGCATTTAGGAGCAGTATCAGGGAAATAGAAATACAGTAAAATAACATATTTACCTTTAAAAAAGTTACAAATTTAAAAACTTTGTTGTCTATTGCTCCTCTATATTCTGCTTCTCAGGAAAAAAGGAGCAGTAAGTAATGCTAGTGGACAAGTAGGTTCAATCAATTTTGTTAATGTTAATACTTAAAACAAATCTTGACATAATTAATATGAAAGTAAAAATGCACATACATTCTGATAGTCAATGCTGAGCTGACAGATTATGTTTGCCTAGTCTCGAAGTGGGTGGGGCCTCCATGTAATTCAGTTAATTCCTGGCCTTCCATTCAAGTTCACAATGGACAAACATCCACAGTTCAATGAAAAATTTGGAGGATATTCTAGTGTGTAAAAATTGTACCTAATTTACAAGTTACCATTTTAACCAAAATGCCAAGTTTATGATAAACTGACTGACAACCCAATAGTTTTCAAAAGTATTAATAAAAAAGGAGTGTGTTGTCAACTGAGTGACTAAGCCTGTGCCGCTCTATATTCTGATTCATTAATAAAGAGAAAAAATACACAGATACGCTTTATTTACCTTATTGAGTATACTACTCATCCTTGCTCCTCATCATAAAATTCTCAGAATAATTGCTCATTTCTCTTTAAAAAATTGTTTTTACATTTGATTTTAGAGACAGAAGAAGAGAGGAAGAGAGGAAGGGAGGGGAAGAGAGAGTGCCAACATCGATTTGTTTTTCCACTTATTTATGCTTTCATGGGTTGCTTCTTTTACGTGCCAACTGGGAATTGAACCTGAAACCTTGGCAAATTGCAAGGACGCTCTAACAAATTGAGTCACTCAGCCAGGGCCTAAGTAAAGATACACACACCTAAGAAGGAAGAAAGGTGTGGGCGTGCTTCAGAGAGGGCCCGCTGCTAATTTCTCAAATACACATTTCTTATATAATTTGTTCCAACTTAACCCATTATGCAAAAACACAATTTTCATGTCCTAGTTAGCAAAATTTCCATGTGAATTAAACGGATTAATAGTTATTTGAGGTCAGCGATAAAAACAAAGCCTTAAACACTTGCCTCAAAATAATGTAATACATACTTTACACATGGAAATTACTGTAAATGTCACGAATTTTAAAGCCCTACCATTAAACCCTTATAACTTTCAAAATAAGGTCTTCCCAAAACAAACGTTCCAAAACTTCTGGGAAAGAAGTCTAGGACTGCATGGTACCCAAAATAGTAAAAGGGAGACAGGAGTAGAGAGAGAACTACAGGAAAGGGGGGAGGGGAATCTCTCACAATATTTACAATTGTTCTTCTAGGCTGTCCTCCCTGGCTATTCAGCAGAATGTCTTTTGAGATGCTTTAAGATGATATGTTCAGATTGTATATAACTCAAATCTACCAAACTAGAATCTTTGGGGAGAAAGAACCAGATATGTACATTATTCAAAAGCTCCTCTATAGTTTTAAAATGTATGGTCAGCGAGATTGAGAACTAGGCAACAGGCAGGCTACTATTGAGGTTTAAAAAATACCTTGATCTGCTGTCTTCGTAGCATGGCAAGTTCTCTCATGTCTCGGAATGGCTGTAGTAAATACTGATAGAGTTCAGTTGTGGCTTCTGCAAGGCTGCTGTAGGCTTCATCCTCCATCTGATACAAGTCCAGAAGCTCCACCATGCTCTCTGTATTCTTGTGCTTATCCAAGAGCTGTGGAACAAGAAAGTTTCACTACAAAGAAATCCAATTATAACAGCCTATAAATACTTGCTTTTTGTTTCATATCACAAGGACCTGGGAACCCTGAAACACAGAAGAGGGAACAAAAACTACTGCTTCCTTTTTTATCACTCATCTCTATGCCTCAGGTGTCTTATTATTCGAGATCACTGCCTAAATTCTCCTTTTCAAACTTTCACCATATTATTCCTGTTCTCTGCATTTTCTAGGACTCCATACTATTGATTTGCCTAGTTAACTCTTTTAAAATATTTTTCTATGGTCTAGTACCTTACTCAATATTTATTAGAAAAATCTATCACTAATCTACAAAGTAGTTACTAAACTCTTGCCAATATTATTTTACTAATTTCCCCAAATCTTTTTTTTAATGATTTTATTTGTTTGTTTATTTATTTGTAGAGAGATGGGAAAGGAGAAAGAGAGGGAGAGAAACATCACTGTGTGGTTGCCTCTCACTTGCACCCCCAACTGGGGACCTGACGTGCAACCTAGTCATGTGCCCTGACTGGGAATCGAACCAGTGACACTTGGCTCGCAGGCCGATGGTCAATCCACTGAGCCACAGCAGCCTGGCAAATCTTCTTGCTACTCCTTTCCTCCTCCCAGTTTGGAACCCAATAACTTTCTTCAAACTCATGCCTATTGCTTCCTTCAAAATCTTCATTAAAAATCAAAACAAAACCATCAACTCTACTGAAGAGTTTAAGATTGACTATAATAGATGTGTGTAACTCTTACTATGTATTCCTTGTACTCATGTATGTATCTATCTATGCATGCATGTGTATTTATATACATTCATTCATTCCTCAACAAATATGGACTGAGCATCTTAACAGTGCCTAATATGTTAGGCACTGAGCTAGGAGCTGGGTGTAAAAAACATGATCACTTTTCTCATGGAGTTTACAGTGTAGCTCTATTTAAAAACATTACAAACAGTAATACATGTTATGAAGATTATTTTATGTTTTAAAAGTAACACAATGAAATGATGGGGCCCATAAGAAAGAAGAGGTGTGGAGGTGGTATTACATAAACTACGGCCTATAATATTTTAGAGCAGGCAGAAGGCTGTCCAAGAAAACTTAAGCAGAAATTTAAAGGACCTCTAAAAGAACCGTGTAGCAAAAAAATATTTTATACACTTATTCTTAGTGTCCACTGACTTGCTGACAGTGTCATATGCCAAGAGACACAAAATTCTGCTTTTCTTTCTCATACCTAAAATTTCCACTACTATCTTCCTTCCCCAACTTCTTTATATATCACATTTTGTTATACACATTTTTATGCTGAATTTATACTTTGGATTCACTTCCTGCCTAGGTTATGGGATCAAAGTGCAGCAGCACCTGGGCATTTAGTTCTATCTACTCCATCATTAAACATCATGGTAAATCAGATACTATACACTAAAATGCTTTTATAACAAAAATACCCTATAAACATTAGTTATCTTTCTACTGTTTCAAGGCATTGTAATTCCAATTTTCATGGCTAATATAGAGAATTTCCACTTCTAGTATCTGCTGAGTAGTTCTTATTAGACCAACTCTCCTTCTGAAAATAACTATAAAACCTGGACAAAATATATAAAACAACTACTGGAAGGCAATGTAGAGTGGCCAAAAGTACATTAAAATTGGAGAAGGCATCAATAACTGGAAGAGGGGAAAGCCCTGAGTTTTAATTTATGGCTTTTAGTTTGGGAGCAGGTCCCAGTGGCTGTCAAAGGAGTAAAGGAGTGTGGTTAAAACACAGAAAGAAACCCACAGTCTTCGTGGCATGAAGAATCGGAGAACAGGGTTGGGAACAATCACAGCAGCTACAAAGTAGTCAAGGAGAAAATTCCAAATACGTATATATATAAACTAAAATCTTAGGTTGATTACTGAAATTATGATACACAGGACAGGCTCTAAGCACTGAAGCATAAAATCTTAATATTTTAGCTGCTACCCCTCTGGCAAGGTAGGCAAATTTTGAAGTTTTGAACTAATTAAATAAACTGCGAAAACAAAACTATATAAATCAACACTCTCCGGAGGAATATAATACAATCCAGGGGGTATGCAAAGTATCATTTATAATGTATAGAATACTATTCTAATTAGCAAATCTATAAAGAAATAGGAAACAAAAAAACCAATACTCGAAAGGCGATCAATGGAGACCAAGTACAAAATGAAACAGATCTAGATTTGGCAAAGATTTTAAAGCAGTTAATATAATGATGCTAATGGGCATAAAGGTAATGTGCTCATAAAGGATAAACATATAGAAAAATTTCAAAGAAGATACTTTTAAAAAAAAGGATATTCAGAACTAATAAATATCTGAAGTAAAAAAAAAAAATTGCTTGATGGATGTAGAATATAGTAGTAAAGACAAGAAGAGTCAGTGAACTTGAAGACAGACCAAGAGAAAGTATCCAGTCTGAAAAAGAGCAAAAAATGACTTCCGGACAAGGTGGAGGTTTAGACAGACATGCTGCATCTCCCTCCACAACTAAGAAGGAATACAACTACCTCAAAACTAGAGACAACCATAAGTTTCAGAAAACTGAGCTGCATGGAAGTCCAACAAAGATATAAAGAAGAAATACTCATCCAGACAGGTGTGACAGCTCTACCTAAGACACAGAGGCAAACAAACACAGGAACCTGTGAAGATGACGAGACAGAGAGATATGGCCCAAAAAAGGGAACAGATCAAGGTTCCAGGGGGGGAACTAAGTGACGAGGAGATAGCCAACCTAACAGGTGAGGAGACAGCCAACCTAACGGATGAGGAGACAGCCAACCTAACAGATGAGGAGACAGCCAACCTAACAGATGCAGAATTCAAAACACTAGTGGTAAAGATGCTCACACGCTTGACAGATATGCTCAACGAAGGCAAATGCATAAGGGAAGAAATGAAAGCTATGCTAAATGAAATGAAGGAAAATCCACACAAAACCAATGGTGAAGGGAAGGAAACCGAGGTCCAAATCAATGATTTGGAACTTAAGGAAGAAAAAAAACAGTCAACCAGTATAGAATGAGGAAACAAGAATTGAAAAAAATGAGGAGAGGCTTAGGAACCTCTGGAACAACTTCAAACATACCAACATCCAAATCATAGGGATGCCAGATGGAGAAGAGGAAGACCAAGGAAACTGAAAGCTTAAATAAAACAATAATGAAGGAAAACTTCCCAAATTTGGTCAAGAAAATGGACATACAAGTCCAGGAAGCAAAGAGAGTCCCAAACAAGCTAGACTCAAGGAGGACCACAAGACACATTATAATTAAAATGCCAAATGTTAAAGATAAAGAAAGAATCTTAAAAGCAGCAAGAGAGAAGCAGAAAGTTACCTACAAAGGGGTGCCTATAAGACTATCAGCTGATTTCTCAAAAGAAATTTTGCAGGAAAGAAGGGACTGAGAGGAAGTATTCAATGTGATGAAAAGCAAGGAGCTACAACCAAGATTATTCTATCCAGCAAAGCTATCATTTAGAATGGAAGGGCAGATAAAGTGCTTCCCAGACAAGGTAAAGCTAAAGAAGTTCTTAACATCAAGCCATTATTATATGAAATGTCAAAGGGACTTATTTAAGAAAAAGAAGGTCAAAATTATGAACATCAAAATGACAACAAACACAACTATCAACAACTGAATCCAAAAAATAAAAACAAAATCCAACTAAATAAACCAGAACAGGAGCAGAATCATAGGTATGGTGATGATTTGGAGGGTAATCGGCTGGGATGGGAAAGAGGGAAAAATGGGGAAATGGTGCAGGGATTAAGAAGCATAATCAGTTGGTACAAAATAGGGGGAAATTAAGAATAATATAGGAAAGGGGGAAGCCAAAGAACTTATATGCACACCCCATATAAGGGGGTGGGATTGCTGGAGAGAAGAAGGGTACTGGGTCAAGGGGAGCAAAGAAAAAAAAATAGGACTACTGTAACAACAGAATCAATAAAATATACTTTTTTAAAAAAGCCAAAATTGGGAAATGCCTCAGAGATCAATGGGACAATACTAAAAGGTCTAAGATACATTTAGTTGGATTTACAGAAGAGAAAATGGGACCCCCAAAAAAATTTCATGAAGCAATGGCCAACAAAAACCCAAGTCTCGTGAAAGGTATCTATTTACATATTCAAGAAGATCTGAGAATCCCAAGCAGTAACCCAAAAGTAGGCTCAAACTACTGAAAATCAAAAATGAAAGAGAAAAATCTTAAAAACAGCTGGAGAAAAACAACACATAAAAAGGAACAAGCATACATATACATACTAACTTTGAATTAGAAATAATGGAGAAAGAACAGCAATGGTGTGACATCTTTAGTTGAGAGGAAGAAAAACAAACCAGTCAATCCAGAATTCCATTTCCAAAACAATACCCTTCAAGAAGAAACACAAAATAGACATATTTCCATATAAATAAAAAGTAAGAGAACTCCTCATCAGTAGACTGACACTTTAAGATTTTTTTCAGTTGTTCAGGTTAAGGGGACATGTTACAGATATAAAATTGGATTTTCAAAAATAGAATAAATAATATTAGAAGCAGTAAATAAATGAGGAAACAAAAGACTTTTTCTCCTCTTCATTACTATAAAATGCATGACATTTTAATACTATAATGTGGAGTTAATAATGTGACTATAATACATATGGAACCCATAGCTTACAGAATGGGGCAGAGATGGACCTATATGGATACACATAGGTTCTTATGTTTAACATAATGAGGTGTAATATTAACTTTAATAACTATGGTATAATCTCTATGGCAACCACTAAGATAATAATAATGCAAGGAAGTATAGATATGAACTCAATGTAGAAAATAGTAAATGAACCTAAAAGAAGGCATGAAAGAAGAAATAAAAACCAGAAGATACAAACAGAAAAGTCCTAAATATAACCTTGTCAAAAATTACATTAAATGTAAATTGACTAAAACACTAATTTAAAGCTAGAGAGTGTCAGAATAAATAAAAAAGCAAGATCCACAAGAAATTAAAAGTAGAAAGCAAACAGTATTTAATAGAAAAATATCCAATTCCCTAAAAGGCACCTGGAACAGTTCTTTGCTCAAAAAGATAAAATGTTTTGGGAAGATGGAATCATGAAGTTGCCTGAAAGATGGCAGAAGGTAGTGGAACAAAGTGGTGAATACACTGTTCAATAAAGTTATTGGTGAAAATCAAAAATGCATCTTTTACTCTAAAATCAAATGAACTTTTTGGCCAACCAAACACATATGAAGTGCTACAGTATTATTTGAAAAAAAAAAAAAATGCTTGGATTAGTTGCAAATATATATTGCAAACTCAAGGGCAACCACTAAAAATATAATTGATATGTTAAATGAGAAAAAATAATATAAAATGCTCAATTAAAACCAAAGGCAGAAAAAGGGTGGAAGACAAAGACAAAAAAAATTAGGCAATGACTAGAAAATAAGTATGGTAGATATTAATCCAACTGTATCAATAATCACTTTAAAAATCAATGGCCTAAATATACCAGTTATGACAGAGACTGTCAGAGTGGATATAAAAACAAGATCCAAATACAGGCTATCTAGAAAAAACTCACTTTAAATATGAAGACACATACATATTAAAAAAGTAGATATGAAGAAAGATACACCATGCTAACACTAATCAGAAGTTAGTTGAAGTAGCTATAATAATTTCATGCAAAGCCAGCTTTGGAGCAGAAAAGAATTATCAGGACAGAGAGGAACACTATGTAATAATAAAATGGTTAATTCTCCAAGAAGACATAATAATCCTTAATGTGTATGTGCCTAATAAAGCATCAAAATACCTTAGGTGAAAACTGACATAAATGCAAGGAGAAAAGGATAAATCCACTATTAAAGTTGGAGACTTTGAGACCCCTCTATCAATAATGGGCAAATCCAAGAGGCAGAAAATCACTAAGGACACAGTTGAGCTGACGAGCAACAGCAATCAACTGGATATAACTGACATCTATTAATTACTTCATCTAACAATAACAGAATACACATTCTTCTCAAGTTCACATGAACATCCACGAAAATAGACCACATTATGGGCTATAACATATTTTAAACAATTTAAAAGAACAAAAATCATACAAAATGTACTCACAAGACTACAATGGTATAATTATACTAGAAATCATTAACAAAGATTCCTGGAAAGTCCCCCAAATGCTTGGAGAATAAACAACACACTTTTAAATTATATATTGGTCCAAAAAAGTAAAGAGACATTTAAAAATATTGTCAACCAAATGAAATGAAAACATAACTTCAAGAAAAATCGGGATGTGGTAAAAATGGTGCACTGAATGAATATATTAGGAAAAAAGAAAAATTAAAAATCAACAATCTAATCATTCAACTTACAAAACTAGAAAAAGCAGACTAAATTAAAAGAAAATGAAAGAAAGAAAAATTAGAGCATAAATCAATGAATCTGAAAAAAAGAAATCAATAGGAAAAAAATATCAATAAAGCCAAAAACTCTTGTTCTTTGAAAAGATCAATAAAATTGATAAATCTCTAGCATGGTTATTAGCAAAGAAAAAGAGAGAAGACACAGATTACTAATATATGACATGAAAAGGGGGACATCAATACTGATCCCATGGACATTAAAAGGATAATAAAGGAATATTATGAACAACTCTATGCCCTCAAAGTTGACAGCTTACATGAAATGGACCAATTTCCTAAAAGATAAAATCTAACAAAACTCAAACAAGAATAGATAATCTCAACAGGCCTAAATCTATTCAAGAAACTGAATCAATAATTAATAACCTTTCAAAATAAAAAGCATTAAGGCCCAGGTGGTTCACTGGTGAATTCCATCAAATGTTTAAGGAAGAAATTATGCCAATTTTCAACAATCTTTCAAGAAAATAGAGAGGGAATACTTTCTAATTCATTCTATTAGGCCAGCATTGAACTAATACTAAAACCAAAGATATTAAAAGAAAGGAAAACTACAAATCAACATCTTTCATGAACAGAGATGCAAAAATGCTCAACAAAATATTAGTAAATTATATCCAATAGTATATGAAAAACAAGTATATATAACAACCAAATGTGATTTATCCTGAGTATGCAAGATTGGTTCAACATTCAAAATCAATTAATGTAATCCATCATAACAATAAGCTGTAGAAAAATCACATGATCATGTCAACAGATGCAAGGAAAATCATTTGACAAACTTCAACAGCCATTCATAATAAAAACTCAGCAAAGTAGGAATTCAGGGGAATTCCCTCAACTTGATAAAAACATCAACAAAAACCCGAGTCTCATCATCACATTTACCTGTGAGAAACTAGATCCTTTCCCACTAAATGAGGAGGCCGTCCCTTCTCACCACTCCTATTAAACACCAAATTGGATGTCCTTAGCTAATACAATAAGACAAAAGGGGGGGGGGGGGGAAGAGTATACAGATTGGGAAGGGAAAAATAAAACTGCTTTTACTCACAGATGACACTGTTGTCTATGTGTACCAAAAAACCCTCTAAACATCATTTATATTAGCAGGGGGAAAAAAAGAAATATTTAGTTATAAATCTAATCTATGTACAAGGTCTAGATGAAGAAATTTACACAACTTTGATGAAAGAAATTAAAGGTCTAACTATATGAAGAGATATCCTATATATGGATTGGAAGAGTCAATATAATCAAGAAGTCAGTTCTTTCTAAATTGATCTACAGACTCAATATAATGCCAATCAAAATTTCAGTAAGTTCTTTGTGAATATCAACAAACTAACTCTCAAGTTTATATGGAAAGGCAAAAGACCCAGAGTAGCCAATGGGATACTGAAGAACACAATCCAAAGACTGACACTAACCAACTTTATTAGCTACTATAAAGCTATAGTAATCAAGACAGTGTGGTACTGGTAAAAAAAAAAAAAAAAAAAAAAAAAAAAAATCTATATATATTATATATAGATGTGTATATATCTATATATCTATTAAAATTAAAATGATGATATGTCACTACAACCTGACAACACAAAATGCTAACAACTATGCAAGGAACTCCCATTCATTGCTGGTGGGAGGGAACATATTCTGGTGCTCTGTTGTTAGACATATACACATTAAGGATTATTGGCTCTTCTTAGAGAATTCAACATTTTATTATTATGTAATGTCCTCTATCCCTCATAAATTTCCTTATTCCAAAGTCTGCTTAGATTGAAAATATAGCTAGTCCTGCTTTCTTTTCATTAGAGTTGGCATGGTGTCATCTTTCTTATAAAACTAAACATACTCTTACCATATGATCCAGCAATCATGCTCCCTCATATTTACTTAAATGAGTTGAAATCCTATGTCCAAACAAAAACCTCCACACAAATGTTAACAGAGCTGTAGTCATAACTGCCGAAACTTGGAAGCAACCAAGATGTCTTTTGATAAATGAATAATACTGCAGTACATCCATACAATGAAATATCCAGTAATGAAGAAATGAGCTATTAAGACAAAAAGAGGAGAAAATTTAGATGCACACTGCTAAGTGAAACGAAGCCAATTTGAAAAGACTACATACTGTATGGTTCTAACTATATGACATTTTGGAAAAAGCAAAATATGACACAGTAAAAAACAAAATTACTGGTTGCCAGGGACTGGAGAGAGGTGGGGCATGCCAACGAATACATGCAACAAAGGATTTTTAGAGCAGTGAAACTATTGTGTATGATAGTAAAATGGTTGGATACACAGCATTTGATTTGTTAACACCCAGAGAATTGTGCAACATAAAGAATGAGCTCTATTGTAAACTATGAACTTTAGTCATAATGTATCAGTATGAGTTTATCAACTGTACCCAATGTACCACAACAATACAAAATGTTAATAATAGAGAGGAGCAAAGCAGTAAATGCAAGCTCTGTATTTTTGGATCAATTTTTCTGTAAACCTAAGTCTGATGTAAATCAAAGTCTAGTGATTTTTGAATCATGATATAAATCTATATAAAGCCATAATTTTATATGTCACTGTGTGTGCTTAACTTTTAAACTATAACAAAGAAGTTTATGCCCTGGCCAGGTGGCTCAGTTGGTTGGAGGGTCGTCCCGTACACCAAAAGTTTGCGGGTATGATCCCCAGTCAGGGCACATACCTAGGTTGTGAGTCCAATCCCTGGTTAGGGCATGAAGGGGAAGCAGCTCATCGATGTTTCTCTCATATCAATGTTTTGCTCTCTTTCTCTCCCCCCAACTCCATCCTCTCTAAAATCAATGGATATATCCTCAGGTGAGGATTAAAAAATAAGGTAAAACAGAGTTTAAAAAATAAATACATAATATCTAATTGACATTGATTTGTTTTTATAAGATGATCAGACCAATGTCTTCCTGGCCATTATTTTTGTTTTGTTTTTAACAGATGTTAACTAGAGCAAAAAGAATCAATTCAAACACAGGTGATTTTAACAACTGATAATACATAAATAATTTACAGATGTGGACAGAGGCCAGGCCAAGTAAGATTTTGCTTTATGTTGAAAGCAAAGAGATGTCAGCAAAATTGTTTTGTTTTGTTTTGTTTTTCTTTGAAATACGTCTCTGGTTCCAGGAAAACATCAGGGAAAACTTTCCCAAGTAAAACAACAGGATTTGGTGAAAGAGTGGATTTAGAGTAGAGGCAATTAAGGATGACTACTAGGTTTCTGGCATTCATTGAGACAAAGAATACAGCAATAGACACAGGTTTTTAGAGGCAATGATTATAGATTCAGAGACACTGTCCAAATTGCTCTTAGCTATCTAAGAGGAGAGGTCATGTAGGGGAGGCAAAATGTCTAATATCGATCTTATCTTTAAGAAGTCTACAATCAGTAACTAGAGAAACAAACCAACAGACATAAAAGAAATGATTGTAAAAAACAGTAAAGGCTTAGAGAAAAATAGGTCAAAGTAAGCTAAAGCAGTTGAAAAGGTGTTCTAAAGCTAGGATTTGAGTTGGGTCTTGAAGGATGGGAAGTACTAAATAGGTGAAGAAGAGCAGCCCAGACTTGAGAAATCGCATGAATAAAAACATGAGAAATCTGGTGGGAGGAAGAGTGTTGTCATGCCCCTTGAAATAAGAGGGTACACACTAGGGAGACAGGGTATAACACTGAGTCTATAACTGCAGTGCATTCTAATAGGCAGTGAGACTATCTATGAAGTAGAAAATAAAAGACTGATGGATGTGGTCAATCTATCCCATTTAATTTTTAGCTCACAGAGTTTAATTTACTAAATAACCACATTGAAATGATATTTATTTAGTACCTGGTTACTTGAAGTATGGTCTGGGACCGGCAACACCAGTATCATCTCGGAACTTGTTAGAAATATATAACCTCAGGGTTGACTCCAGACCCACAGAATCAGAATCTGAATTTTAATAATATCACCATGAAGTATGCGTGTCAAAGTTTGAGAAGTGCTCCTTCAGTGCTTAAATACTTAATATACCTATATTAACTATAATATGATAAAAGTCTCTATAAAGATATAAATTAGCCCTGGCTGCTGTGGCTTAGTGGATTGAGCATTGGCCTGCGAGCCAAGTGTCGCTGGTTCGATTCCCAGTCAGGGCACATGACTAGGCTGCACATCAGGTCCCCAGTTGGGAGCACGAGTGAGAGGCAACCACACAGTGATGTTTCTCTCCCTCTCTTCCTCCTTTCCCCACTCTCTAAAAATAAATAAATAAATAAACAAAACAAAATAAATAAATAAAATTTTTTTAAAAAGATATAAATTATGTGTTCAACTTTCAAATACTGGTGCAATTATGGTATGGAAATTTCTCATGGATCTAAATAATTTTCCCACTTAGTTTCTCTCACTATATTTACTACTATTTTATATTAATCAGCACGAATTAAACTAAAATTAAACCAAAACTCTATTTCTCATGGTTTACTGAAGCATTTTTACCCATTCTTAAACAAAAAACAAAAATTTACTACTAAAGCCAGTCACAGAATGACTTTCATCTTTAGAAGGGAGGTACAGCCTGGTCTTATATCTCCAGCACTGGCCAGGATCTTGTCTCCAGGACTAGGGCCATTCAATAAAGGCAATGGCCATTAAAATCACCATATTAACTCTATAATGACATGTTTACTTCTTTGTTTTTTCTTTTAAAATTAATTTGGCCTTTTATGCCTACAAAAATAAATAAATAAAATGATCACGAAGATATTCTGGTTCTTTTGAGAAAATCTGCATATTAATTTAAAAACTGGCAATTAAAAATCTAACAGAATAAACAGAAAAACTGCAATAGAAATAGAACTCAATAAGCTGTTGTAATTTCTATGCAAAAAACCAACAGCCCTTTTATAGTAAATAGAAACAACAATCAGACTTCTGGCCTTGGTTCACAGCTTGGCCTCACTTGGGCACCTCCAAGCCCAGCACATATAGCAACCAAATGTAGATCGTTTTGTAGCTAATGCCGAGTGGCCCTGGACAGAACACAGGCAGTGTGTCTGACCTTGGCCTGCACCTCTCGGGAAGCCACAGAGACTGGCACCTAGTGGGCAGCTACAGACCACACTGAAGCACCACCACCCAACCACCCCTACAAGTGACACACTTAAGAGGTGGACTCAGTAGGCACCAGAGCCCTGCTGAAGCAAGTCCTGCGCAGATGATCCTCCATGGTGGTCAGTGGTCACAGCCAGTCCTTGCAGATGATTGGCCTGAGTAAATCCCTCCCATTGACCTGCCAACATCAATCAAGTCTCAAATGCAAGAGAAGGGCATACACAGCCCACACAGTAGGCACACCTCAAGTGACCAGCTTGGGTGATAAGGGAGACTGTGCCACTAGACCCTATAGAACACCTACTACATTAGGTCACACTACCAAGCCAGGGAGTCGTAGCAGCTCTACCTAGTACATAGAAACAAACACAGGGAGGCTGCCAAAATGAGAAGACAAAGAAACATGGCCCAAATGAAAGAACACATCAAAACTCCAGAAACAGAACTAAACAAAATGGAGATAAGCAAGCTATTAGATGCAGAGTTTAAAACGATGGTTATAAAAAGTGCTCAATGAAGCCAGGAGAAGAGTAGATGAATCAGAGAGAACGTCAGCATAAAAAGGACATGGAAACCATAAAAAAGAATCAGTCAGAAAGGAAGGATACATTAACTGAAATGAAGAACAATTTAAAGGGAATCAACAGTAGAGTGCAGTATGAAGCCAAGAATCAAATCAGCAATCTGGAATATAAGGAAGCAAAAAACACCCAATCAGAACAGGAAGAAGAAAAAAATTTTTAAAATATGAGGATAGTGTAAGGAGCATCTGAGATAACTTCAAGCATACCAATATTCACATCATGGGGAGTGCCAGAAGGAGAGGAGAGTAAGCAGTAAGTTGAAAACCTATTTCAAAAAATGACAAAAAACTTCCCTAACTTGGTGAAGGAAATAAACATACAAGTCCAGGAAGCACAAGGAATCCCAAACAAGAAGGATCCAAAGAGGCCCACACCAAATGTGGTGTCAATACATGGCCCTTCCCTCTCCCATGACTGAGGGCTAGTCAGAGGATCTCTGGCCAGAAGGAATGTGTATTGTTTTGGGAATGGATTGTAACTCCTTCCTTATCTCATTCTGGGAGTGGCTCCTTGTCCTGTGACTGCTTCTTGATCTTTACCATCTGCACGTACACACTGATGTAATGTAGCTCCAGGCCACATGTAGGTTTGTGCAACCTGGACCCATGCTGCCTTTGTCTGGGGCCCCTTATAATGAGCCTCAGACTGGAGGAGGTGCCGTCTCTCTCAAATTGACCCACCACCATTGGCACACTCCCCTGTAATGCGAGTAATAAGTAGCATGTCCACATCTCCAGGTGATTTTTTCAAAATATCACAAACACTTAAGTAGCTTCCCAGTTTGTGTTTGGAGCTCCTGTGCTAGATCAAAACACATCATAATAAAAACACCACAGGTTATAGACAAAGAGAATCTTAAAAGCAGCAAGAGAAAAACAGTAAGGTACCACATGGGAGGTCCCATAAGACTGTCAGCTGATTTCTCAAAAGAAACTTTGCAGTCCAGAGGGATTGGCAAGAACTATTCAAAGTGTTCAAGATTACCCCACACAGCAAAGCTATCATTTAGAATTGAAGGACAGGTAAAGAGCTTCCCAGAAAAAAAAAAAAAAAAAAAATTAAGGAGTTCATTACTAACAAGCAAGTATTACATGAATGTTAAAAGGGTCTTCTTTAAGATAAAAAGTATAAACAATAAAATGGCAATAAATATCAATAATTGAATCTAGAAAACAAAATAAACACACAAGCAGAACAGAAACAGAATCATAGATACAGAGAATATTTTGATGGTTGCCAGATGGGAGGGGAGTCGGGGAGATGTGCAAAAAAGGTGAAGGGATTAAAAAGTATAAATTGGTTGTTCCAAAATAGTAATAGCAATGTAAAGTACAGGAGAGGGAATATTGTAGCCAAAGAAGATATATGCATGACTCATGGACATAGACAATCGTGTGGGGATTATCTGAGGGAGTTGGAGGCTGGTCTTGGTGGAGGGAGGCAAAGGGTGAAAATTGGGAAAACTGTAATAGCATAAATAATAAAATATAATTTAAATTTAAAAGCAACAACAACAACCAATGAGGATTCTATTTAAAACAGCAATGAAAAGAAAATACCTAGGAATGAACTTAAATCTATTAAGAACCATGGAAATAAAATTAAAAGGGACCAAAAGACCATGTAAATAAATGATAGACTAATAATAAAAATAGCAATTATTATTCTAAATAATCTATACATTTCACACAGCAGTATAACATCTTGACATTTTTTATGTTATTATAAAAGGCCAATTTAAAGTTCACATAAAAAAATAAAGGGGCCAAAATAAAATTATTTTTAAAAGAGAAAAAAATTTTAAACAGTATTGGTAAAGAACGGTAATGGCATTACCAGGTATTATAAATAGTGTATTTCCTATAAGCATCAGGCACAATAATGGAGTAAAACGTTCATATATATGAAAATTTACTGCACGATAAATCTGAATCATTCAAGATATCATATTTGTAATAACTGCCATTTCATCAGGAAAAATAAGTTGGATCCCTACGTTATTCCTTACACCAAATTAAATTTCAGTTTGCTCAACAATTTAAGTGCAAATAACAACAATCATAAAAGTAGGAGAAAAAATAAGGGGTGTCTTTGCTTTTTGCTTTAAATAATCTCATCATGGGGGACTTTTATTAAAGCATGGCTCAAAATCCAGAAAACTATTAAAAAATACTAATAAACTTCCTGTAAAGTTTTTAAACTGGGTACACAGATATAAACCAAAAAATCAAGAAACAAGTGACACAGGGAAAATACTTGTAAGACAGACAATTTCCGTAGTCAAACAACAGAATAAAAAATAAAAAAAAAATGTAAAGAATGGCATGGGTTCACAGAAATGACTCCTGAACAAATGAAGATTCACTCATAAGAAAACTACAAAATAAATTTAAAACTGTCTTTGGAAAAATATCAAAAAGTTTTAAAAATACAGTTTTGTGTTGAAAAGGAGATAAGAACAGAAAGCAATTTAAACAAAATGCACGTTCTCTTTGACCCAGCAATTCCTTTTATAAAAAATTTATCCTATAGCTATACTTTCACATGTGAGAAAAGATATGCTAGGAAAGAACTTATGTATCAAAACAAATCCATTCAATAAATTACTATCTAGCTCTTAAGAGAAATACAGCCTATTTAAAGGGAGGGGAAAAAAAAAGCCCAGGCTATATCTCAGAGTGTATATATAGCATGCTACCATTGGAGTTGTTTAAAAAGCAGGGAATACCTATGTCCTATATATCTTTGTATATGAGACTGAACCTGAAAACACACAAGAAACTCTTATCGTGGTTACCTCTAAGAAGGGGAACCACAGACAAGGGAATGAGGATGGGGGTAAAGAAGATTTACATTGCAATTATACCTTTTCCAATCATGATCTATCAGGTAAATACATTTTTTAAAGGAAGGTTTTTTTATTTTTTAATTGAGGTAACAATGGTTAATACCCTTATGTAAGTTTCAGGTGTACAATATTTTAATTTGATATCTGTATATATCACCAAAAGTCCAGTTTACCTATTTTGCTCTCCCCACACCCTTTCCCTTCCCTCAGGCAACCACAAGTCTACTGTTATCTATAAGTTTGTTTTCATTTTGTTTTGTTTTGTTGTTCCTTTTTGTTTTATATCCCACAGGAATGAAATAATAAGTTTTTGTCCTTTTCACTATAATTTATTTCACTTGGCATAATACCCTCAAGATCCATCCATGTTGTTGAAAAGGGCAATATTTCATCTTTTTATAGCACAGACTCTCATTCACTTGAAATTCTGTGTATAACTTAAGTAGGCCCCCTGAATACGCAGACTCCCAAGTTCAGATGAAAATAATGTTTTCTATGTGGCTATTTGAATCCACAAATTTGAAACCCAGGGATGTGGAGGACCAACTGTACATTTATTAAGAAAAGTCCTCCTATAAGTGGACCCGTGCAGCTCAAACCTGAGTTATTCAAGAGTTAACTGTATATACCACATCTTTAACTTGAACCATTTTGTCCATTCTTTATCTATTCTATCAATGTGACACTTAGATTGTTTCCATAGCTTAGCTATTATACATAATTCTGCAGTGAATAAAGAAGTACATGTATCGTTTTGAATTAGTGTTTTCACATTCTTCAGATATATATCCAGAAGAGGAATTGATGAATAATATGGCAGTTCTATTCTTAATACTTTGAGGGATCTCTATAATGCAGCAATTTACAATCTGACCAACCAGAGTACTAGGGTTCCCTTTTACCCACCTCCTCTCCAACACACGTTATTTCTTATCTTTTTGACAATAGCCATTCTAGCAGGTAAAGGTAATGTCTCATTGTGGTTTTGACTTGCATTTCCCTAATAATTAGTAATGCTGAATGTCTTTCATGTCTTTGGCCATATGTACATCTTAAGGAAGGTTTTATACTCGATTCCTTCTCACTTTCCTGAACCAAAGGTTTTCTGGCTTACACATCAAAAAAAGGAAATTTAAGTTATCCCCTTTGCCACAATATCCAAAACTACACTTACAACTTCTTCAAAAGATAAGGTATGAGAAATAAGACAATAATATATGCTTCTCTTCTTTGCCCACCTACCTATTATTTATAAGTAGATAAATCTTGTGTTGAATCAGTTATGTTAAGCTACAGTTGAAAAGCAGGATTATGAGAGGTGTCACAGCTGTGTGAATGATCAATTTATAATGACAGTACTTTTCTCAAGTCCCAGAAATTAACTCTAACTGGTGGCAAAGGTACTCACTTCAACCACAGCTTTACCACCTCAAGACTGCGGCATTATCAGAAACATAATAACCAGATTAAGGAAGGATAGATCAAGAAAACTTAAAAAAAAGAAGAGCTACAACGATAGTCCTTACAATGGATTATAAACCATTCTTTTATAGTTTTGAAGGCAATAATTCTCTCCTTACAAGAAAATGTACATTCACAGAAACTCTTCAGCTTTTATTCCACTTGAAAATGAAGCTCTTTGAGATGATTTTCACCTAAGTTTTACAAATAGCAGAACTGTTAAAATAGGAAAAAAACCAAAGCAGTAGCAACATTTGTCAGTAATAAAGTTCCACAGCGTCATTTACAAGTGATCAAATGCCATGATTCAACAGTAAGACAATCCTCAGACACTGGGTTTCTTTGAGCTCTTCTTACAGACACTGAAGTAAATGTTAACACACTGAACAGTTTAGATACTACGTTATGCCAACACAAAAACATCAAGTCACTATACGTTTAAGTCACAATTTCACTCAACACAATTATGTGCAATTAACAAGAAAGAAAATCAGTTATTCTAAACACATTTATAAATTATTTCCCACGTCTTTTATCCTTAAACAGAACAGTACTTTACAAAGCTATTATGCAGCAACTAAACTTAATACTCTTGCAGAGAAGCCCAAGGCATCTCAACTAACACTGCTAATTTATTAATTTGTCTTCTTTGCTATAAAGTTTCATGTTTTTCCAACATTAGATTTCCTTAAAACCAATTATAGCTTCCAATGGCAATCTATTTTAATCTAAGTATCTGCAAATAATCTTAAAGTCAAGGAAATGCATTTTAAAACTTCAAAAAATGCAGTTAACTAAGCATTAGACTTTTTAGTCTACAACATTTCCTATAATCCACGGTAAGAGAATTCAACTGGTAAAAGAACATAAACACTAACCTGTTATAATAAAATTTAATTTTCTAGTTTGCTAACCCAAACTGACAAAATCCAGGGAATAAATTTAAGCTGCTGACATCTGTAAGTCATATAAACTGCAAAATGTACAAGATGCTATAAATAATGCACACACAAAAAAGAGCAGAAAGAAATTGGAGAGAGTTGGATTATTAAGGATTAAGGATGTTTGAGGTATATAGGGAAATCGTGAATTTAAAATGTGGAAAATGCAGGTTTGCTAAATTTCAGAAGACTCACTGATGGACACAAACTGAGTCAGAATGTAGATGGATCTGAATGAAGACACAACATGCCTGCAAAGGATGACTTCCCAAGGGCTCAAGTACAACCAACACAATGCAAAGATGCACAATACAGAGATGCAGAGGAATGAAGGGACAGGCTGTGGACAGGGGCCTAAGCAAAGAGTGGACTTATTCCTGCTTCAAACAGTGATGCATCTTGCCCTGGCTGGTGTGGCTCAGTGGACTGAGTGCCGGCCTGTGAACCAAAAGGTCGCGAGTGTGATTACCAGTCAGGGCACATGCCTGGGTTGCAGGCCAGGTCCTCAGTTGGGTGTGAGAGCAGCAACCAATCAATGTATCTCTTGCACACTGAAGTTTCTCTCCCTCCCTTCCCCTCTCTCTAAAAGTAAATAAATAAAATCTTTTAAAAAAATGGACACATCTCTCATGCAATTTTAGGAAGTTATTTTGCTTTCTGGATACTTCTGGGGGTTGGGGTTCCCTGATTTAATCCCGATAAGACTAGGCTCTTAACCTATGAGCTCTCAATTATTGATTCTTAAAACAAAGCTCTACTTATTGCAAAATTTCTCTAGGTCAAGGACCCCAACTTTTATCAGGCTGTTAAAGGAGTCAGTGATAACAGTTAAAATCATTTTTTCATGACCCTATTATAATCACTGCAACACAGAAAACTGCAAAACCACCCTGTGCCACTTACTCCTTTCTCCAATGCTAGTCATCTTGGTTTTTTTCTAACCCAGTTACCAATTACAAATATAAGAGGAGAGGAAGACACCTACTGTGCTTAATTATGGAATGCTCATCCTGTACCTTGCCAATCAGAGCTAGTTAAATGGTCATCTCTCTGACTTTAGGATTATAGGACTATCCTTGAAGATCTTGGAATAATTTTTGAAGTCCTGGATATAACATTTAGAAGCTAAATACTTATGGATAGCTTCATAAACTTCTCCCCATCTCTAATGTGTCAAAACCCAAGACTGAATACCTCCTTATTTTGGAAACAACATATTCCACAAATAATATCTTCACCATTACATTACTGCTAAAACATGAAAATAATTATGGAAAGGGGTGACTCAGGACTAGCACTGGGATGGCTCAAAAGGGAGAGGCCTATCCTAGCAATGAAACTGGATCGGTGGTCCTGGGAATTCCCCATCCCTTAGATCTACCAGGTCTGTTTCCTCAACTGACTAAAATAAGGACCAATGCCACACAAATTTTCCACATTTACAAAGCACACTGCTGAACTCTGTTGTTCTGTAAACCTGTTAAATCAGCTTTCCAAGCCAATAGCTTTCTCCCAAATATGGTGAATGTTCCTGAAGCCTGCAGACTTTCTGTAAGAAGTGTGGCAAGCATCAACCCTATAAAGTAACACAGTACAAGAAGGGCAAGGATTCTCTATGCACAGGGAAAGCAGCATTAAGACAGGAAGCAGAGTGGCTACAGTGGGCAGACTAAGCTGATTTTCCATGAAAAATCTACAACTTCATGGTGGCCAGACTAAGCCAATTTTCCACAAAAAAACTATAACTACAAAGAAATTGTGCTGAGGCTTGAATGCATTGCACCTAATGGCAGATGTAAGAGAATATTGGCTATTAAGAGATGCAAGCATTTTGAACTGGGAGGAGATAAGAAGAGAAAATGTGACAATAAAATCTTGAGGACATGTTAAAAAAAACTGTTAAATCACTTCATGTTATTTTTATGTTAATCATCGATTATTTGTTAAAAACTACTAATGCTGAAATCCAATTCTAGAAAGTATAAGGGCTACTGACAGTAATGGCTCATTCCGATACTTTAAAAATTGATTTTCAGATTCTGTACTTCATAGATAAGCGGTGAATTTGACTTCATTTTACTCCTGGGGAAAAAGATGCTTTGAATTAAAATATTAGCTACATACAAACATGTCATGTACAGAAACCAACTTTAAAACAAACTGAAGAATATCTTCTGAGTACCTACTGTGTAAAGAAGCTCTGGGGAATTTGAGGCATTAGAAACCAACAACAGCAAAACTCATTTTTGTCTCTTAGGGACTTACAATGTATTTTAAAGGGCAGGCGGGGTCCATAAAGAAAAAAACCACAGGGCAGCAGTTAAGGATGATATAAGCCGTATGTAACATAAGACCTCTCTGATTTCTGAATTTCTGACAGTGGTCAGAAATGACCTTCTACAGGAGAAGAATCTGATGTAGCTCTGGAAAGAAAGGTGGAATTTAGACAAGCAAAAAAATCAAGACATGGAGGTACGGTGCTATACAATGGAGCATGGTATATGGTGAGTTCAATGAACAATGGTTAAAAGAGCTTGGCTAGGATAATGAAAGGTTCCCACAGAGAAGAGATAAGGCTGGGAGGCTAATCAAAATGACCCTGAATGCTAGGAATCTGGACTCTGCCTGCAGGCATGGAAGAGTTCACTGGGTGTGCATGTGTGTTGGGAGCCAAGTATAGAAAGTCTACATTGCAAGGAAGACACTGGAAGAAAGCTAAAACCAGTTTAGGGATGAAATAGTGAGAGATTAAGCTAAAATGGCTGCAGGAGCAACATAGGAAAGCAGTAACTAGTCCATAAATGTGATTCCACATTTCTTTAGTTCTAAAAGGTGCATTTAACATTTCTGAATTGGTATACATCTACAAATCAATGTGTACATAAAAAAGTGTTGCTCTGTCCACATTGAAAAACTGTTGTAAAATTCATCATGTGGCATTATCAATCAGAACCAGCAAACACCAGATTTGGAAGTACTAAATAGTTCTGAGAATTGATGGGTGTGAAGCATTTCCAGGGAAATTGCAAAGACTCAGATAAAAAACGGCTGCACCAGACAGAACTAGAGACCAAGTCAGGGATGGCAGGTGGAGGATGTGCTCTGGATAAACGAAATGCAGAACATCAGGACATCAGGGAGCAAAAGGAAGTTGGAAATGCAGGACTAGAGCTTTGGGATGAGGGATGACCACAGGGCAGAAAGAGAGCACAACTTAATATCCTAAGATGCCAGGGAAACACTCTCAAACATATACAGAATTAAACTCCAGTTTTAAAAATCTATTCATATAATACATAGGAAATGAATAAAAATCAACAATGTATAAAAACTCCAAAAACCACGACCTGTGGCACAACAGTAATGTGCCAACTATCTACCAACTATTTCATTGTACTTTCCAAGATGGCTACTTCACCCTAAAAGCAATTCAGTATATCCAGCCCTGCTACACTTTTCATGTCATTAAGCTAGAAAAGGGGTTTAGGACTATCTCCAGAAAAAAACCACTTGCAATTATAGTGCTGTTCTTTGGTAAAGACTGGGGTAAGCGTGGCACATATTTTATACAAATGGCTTCACGTTTCAAAAAGTGAACACTGTAGGACTGGTTCGGTTAGCCAGCTTACTTATATTTATGTATGTAATTCAGAGGAGAGATAAAGCAAAATCTATATTAACCATCTAGATCCTGTACCCCACAATGCTTGACCATCCCTGTAATAAGAACACTTATAATATCCAGTATTATATCCATAGAATAAAATTACATTATTTATAAAAAAAGAGACCACCAACGGTATATGCCCAATTGTCTTAAACCAGATTAATTTTTCACTCCTTCCGAATCAAACATGAATGGGAAATCTCAAATAAATTCACTGGTAAAAAAAAAAAAAATAAGCATATGCAAATACATAATTTCTCTTCATAAGAAACAGAATGCTGAATCCTTTAAAAAACATACTAAATAAAAATGGAAAGTTGGATATTAAACATATTATACCCTAAAGGCACATTTGTTTTTGTTTTGCCCCATAAAGACAATATTTTAAGTGGTGGTTAGACTTCTTAACAATGCACCCACAAAACTGGCCACCCAAAATAGAGGTAATTGTATACAAGTGCAATGAAAAATATTAGAATACATTTTGGAAGAGCAAACAAAAACAAAATAAAATACTGGTCAGAAATGCCGACACTTAAAAAAAAAAGGCAAGTTCACTTAAAAAGAATAAATAAAATAGCCTTATTTCAAATTTTAGGTCTCACAAGGTTCAATGTATATAGAGTCAAACTTGCTCAAGAGCCAACGCCCTCCAGGGAGCCAGAGACTTTATAACACCTTATTTACAAGTATCTAGATAGGCTTCACTGTGAACCCCCATGTTATCTCCTTTTACTAAAATAATAAATGCTATTAATTCTCATGAATTTTTTAAGTTTAAATATTCCAACTCTGAAGTTAATTCTAGCCCCCTTTCTCTCTTACTCCTTTTCTTTAATCTTACTTGTCATAACCTTTTCATTTTCATTTAGCAAATCCAATACCAAAATTCACACGACCTAATATAAAAGGGAAAAAAAATGAGGCAGGATTTCCAAATAAAAATATAACAAGGGAAGTTAACATCCTTAACTGTCATCCTCTCCCACCTAGCCAGAAAAATTTAGCCAGTAAGTAAGGCAATAATTTAGTAATGTTATGAGAGAAAGGGGAGAATAATATTAATTATTTGATGTTAGGGACTAATAAAAATGGGAATAAACAGTGAGAGGGAAGAGGCAGATTTTAGGTTTTAGCTGAGAATTACCAAATTCCCTAGTTCTATTAAGGGGGGGGGGGGTATTTTGAATTGTTTGGGGAGAAAATAAATTTTCTTTAAAGTTAGATATATTGGGTTGGCCAAAGTCCATTTAGTTTTTTCTATAAAATAAAAGACATTTTTCATTTTTACCAATAACTTTATTGACCTGGATATTTTGAGTATGTTGGCTGTCTCCTGTTATTGGCTTCTAGTGGGTCCTTTCCCCACTAGAAGCCAATAGTAAATTTAGTGCTGCTAAATACCTTCCAATGCATAAGACAGCCCCACAGCAAAGAATTATTTTGCCAAAATGTCAATAGTACCTAGAAACTTCACAAACCACTTTTGACACGTTCCATCAGTCACAGCACCTTCTTCTTACACTGCACAAATCTTATTATTATTATTTTGCGTTTCAGCTGCGTTTTACCTTTCTTAAAATAATAAAGCATAATACACCAGAAATGTTGTGTATCTTCTTCCATCTTCAGTATTAAAATGGCTGCACAAAAATTCACCAATTTTTATAAGATTTTTTAATACACCCTGATATGACAGCTGTTACAATACAATTTAACGAAATTGTTTTGAATGAAGTTAAAGACAACTAAGCACTACTAGAGCCATCATTATGTGTGGGAAAAAAATTAATGAACTTTAATAATTTTAAGAAAAATTATCACATAATTCAAACCAACTCACCCTTAATATAAAACAGAATGTAATGCAGACACAAATTTAAATTAGCCTCCTTTGGGATTACAAGGTTCTCTAATTACAGACAATATTGTTGATTACTGTATATGTACATAATAGAAGTTTATCAAAAACAGTCATCAGCTAGCCACTGTAGATGTTTTGTCCAGTGATGAGACATTAATCATATACTTTAAGTTGATAATGATTAAGTCTGTCAGCCTCATTTCCTTTTTATAGGGATGAAGATGGTCCAATGGTTAAGAAAGGAGACAGGAATCTTGCAGGCTTGGATTTGAATCAGGTTCTATATACTAGATATGTTATTTTAGGCAAATTTATCTAATTTCTTTGAACCTATTTCCGCTATTACAAAATCCATACCTCTTAGGTTGATATGAAGATTAATGTAAATAAGAGTTAACATTTACCGAGTATTTAATATTCTAAGTATTTTACATAAAATCTATTTTTAAATCACTCTGAGGCAGCAGTATTATTCTCCTCACTTTACAGATGAGGAGGCTAAGGTACTGAGAAAATGAGGCAGGCCCAAATTCACAAAACTATTAAGTAGAGAAGCCAGGACTCAAACTCACTTCAATCCTCTTAACTTCTATCTACATGCTGACTGAGATAATATATTTAAAGACGTTCCCACAGTGCCTGACCCAGGGGAAGCATTCAATAAAGGTTAGTTGTGATTATTGAAAACAAGAGCCTTCATACTTCTCTATGTACAGGTCACTCCAGTTATGACCTTTTTAGTGTCCATAGAGGATAGACTCAGCTAGATAGGAGGATGAAGAGGAAGAAAGGCTTAGAGAAATAATTTTAGTAATTAAACATTCATTTTATTAGTGTAACTTCAACAAGTTATCAAAAACTGACAGGAAAAGCAGTTTTAATATTGAAACCATAGGAAAAAGCACACAAAATAACTTCAAGTACAGCTAAGGAACAAAGTGTGAGGACAAAACAAACACAAAAACAGGATGAAACACTAATCCTGTCCTCTTCTAAAGCCCTCTGCATTCAAAACCTAAAAACTCTGGCAACATTAGAAGTGCTAGGACTTACTCACATTAATGCAGCCAGACCTAAACTTGGACACAAGCACATAAGTGGTTCAAGTCCCAACCCTTGCCACACTGTGCCTATAAACTGCCCTAAAATCCTTAAAAAGAAACTATGACTTCACGTTACAGAAAGGAACTAAGGCCAGAAGATGGTAAGTGACAACCAAGCAACTAATATCAGAATTAGAACAAAAACACAGATTTTCCTGAGTGATGCCCAAAAAATTTTCTTTCCACTAAGCATTAATTAAAGGCAGTGTAGTGAGATGCTTCTTAAAAAGCACCCTGCTTCGACTAATCCTATCATGAGGATGATGTGGTACCCAATTTTATTGTCACAAAGAAAATGACCATTCTTGTTCATCACTCTCTTCTCCCGATGCCTATGTTATATGAAGGTACTAGTTGTTGAATAAACTAAGCCCCTAGCCATTACCCTCAAACCTTAAAGTTACAGATAAAATCAAATCATTAAAAGTCCTTCATACATTTATTCTTAAGATTATTCTCCTCTATAAAATGTCTAGCCCATCAGGCTTCTTTTCATTTCATAGCCTAGTCCACATAACCCTCATTACAGTCTGAAAAGTCTATTATGGAATTGTGACCATATAAAATTAAAAATTCAAGGGCAAGTATAAAAAAGGCAATTTCAACGTTTAAGAAAACTCACAAAATTTTCCAGCTTTTTTCTGAATGAAGCTTTCTCTGATTAGAATAACTTAGATATTATGTTAAGGCTATTTGGTATTTATAGTCCCCTAAAAGAAGTTTAAAAAGCCAAATGAACTTTACCACCTCTACACCACCCTGCCTCACCCCACTCTGCAAAAATAAGCACCAAGAGTTATTATTTAGTCTTCACTGCTTATGTCTCTTTCCCTTGCAACTTAATTTTTCTCCAATCAGCAACTGAGGGGATAGGTCAGATTCAGAGAGAGGTGATTCTGGCCTATTAAAGAGTAAAAGAAGCCATGGGAAACTTCTCATTGCAAAAAGAAAAGAAAAGAAAAAAAAAATGAATAAGCAGACATACATTTAATCACCTATGAATGCCACACTGTGCTTTAGAGTTCTACTTCCAATAATATTCTACAGTCAATGAAAGGTCAAATAAAGCAGCAATGGAGAACAATGAGAGATTGATTAATTAAAGTTACAGGAACATTTGGGGAGTGAAGATTGCTAATTCAAATGCAGCTGTTATGTTCGACAAACCAAACCTTTCATTCATCTTCTCCCTTAAAAATACACAGACACACGCACACGACACCCCATGTATTCACATTACTAAAGTATCCAAGTTGACCTTGTTTTAGCAAGGAGGAAACACGCCCGATTTCATGTCTGTGAAGTATCTGGTGGACTGGGCATCATGTGATGTTAAACGGCCAGCAGAGAAACCACCACATAAATTAGTTATCAGGAAAACTGCCACCTTGTCACCAGCCTCCATGTTTCTGCTTTACAGAAGCGCTAACCTAGAGGCATATACGTATTCATCTTCTTTTCTATACTTATCATCCTTTTGGTGATACGAAAAATGGCCAAAAGTTTATTTTGGCACAGGACTGAAGAAAATAATTAGTATCTAAGTCATTATTTTAACAGCTTCCAGCTTTCAAGTCTTCCATCATACTCATAACTCTCAGGAATCCCACAAAATTCTCTTAGCTTCATTATTCCTTAACTGTGTTTTACAGCAAGATAGCAGTTTGTACTATTTTTTATGGGAATATACTGGCAGAACAGCTCTCCACTGCAACTACATTATCTCCTTCCTGGGCCTGATTACACTATTTATACCTACCTAAGCATGGGTCATGATTCACTGCCCCAATAAAAGACCAGCATCCCAGGCCTCCTAAAAGACTGTCATTTCTCTAATGTATGTAGTTGGGGTTTCAGCAAGGCTTCAGAGTTTTATAACTAATCTTAGTTTTCCAGAATATTTAGAAAAGTCATAACTGGGAGGAGAGGTGCTAAGCAAAGTCTTCTTGGAGGCCCTTGCCTCTTCTCTTAAATAATCTCAGAATTCAGGAGTTGTTTATAGTTGAGTCATTTTAAGCCACAAAGAAAAAAGTGATTGGGCACTCTTGTCTTACCATAATCCATCCTCGCAACCCCAGGCAAACTCTTCCTTCTAAAATACAACATGCAGACTCTTCCCCACACCATGCCTATCATAATTAATTTGAAATAAAACAAATGACTTATCTTAATTTAAAAGTCATTACTGAACTTATTATAATTTTTAAATATTGGCACTCTTCTACTGTCATAAATGGAGACTGACATCCCTTCTAATGTCTTCAGGGAAACTAGGCATGGCAGAAAAGGTACACATCGGGATTAAGACAAATCTAGGTTGAAATCTGAGTTTGGTCACTCCTTAGCTGTTTAACACTGACCAAATCTGTGTAACATCTTTAAGTTTCAACTCCTGCTTCAGTAAAACAGGTAAAACAACAACAACAACAACAACAACAAAAAAAAACAACACTTAGCTCCAAAGATAGTGGGAAGAAGTAAAGAGATAGGTAATGTGACACGCCCAATACCTAAGTAGCCAATAAATTAGTTACTGAGTTGGCTGAAGTGACTGTTTGGTTTTTTTCCATTAAATAAAAGACACATTTTTCATTTTCACCAATAACTTATTGATTTATATATCTTGAGCATGTCGGCTGTCTCCTACTATTGGTTTCTAGTGGGTAGAGGCCGGGGTGCTACTAAACACCTTCCAGTGCATAACACAGCCCCACAGCAAAGAATTATTTGGCCAAAATGACAACAGTATCTAGAAACTTGGCAAACCATTTTGACATATTCAGTCACAGCACCTTCTCCATACACTGCACAATCTTTTTTCTTTTTTTTGCATTTCAGTTGTGTTTTTACCTTTCTTAAAACAATAAAGTATAATAGGCCAAAAATGTTGCATATCTACTTCCACCTTCAATATTAAAATGCCTGCACAAAAATTCACCAATTTTGCTAAGTTTTTTTATGCAGGTTGATATGAAAGCTATCACAATACAATCTAACAAAATTGTTTCAAATGAAGTTAAAGACAATTAAGTGCTACTAGAGCCAACGTACGGGGGAATCAAAAAAAAAAGGACTTTTTGGCCAACCCAGTACATTCCCTGAAAGATGTATTGAGTTGAAAACTCTGGAGAATCCTTATTACATGAAAGAAGAGATCATTAACACTTCTTGGAAGTCTCCTTTATAAGTGCCAAACACTTTGTTAGGCCCTTTTTCATATTGTTTTAATTAAATCTTAAGACATTCTTCAAGCACTTTCCCCATTTCCCTGTTTTTTGAAGAGTTTAAATAACTAAGCAGGTCACAGAAATGATTAAGTCTGTACTCTGACTCCAAACTCTAGGTAGGCTCTGGTTACTGTGTGCTTTATGTAAATGGTACTTTTGAAAACACGCTATTCTCAAACAGTGGTTTCAACTGGAAGAAGTTAGAATTGAGGACAGTTTTACAAACATAATAAATTCTAAAGTGAACACTGATTTATAGATCTCAATCAAGCCTACAACCGAAGTTATTAAGGTTTATTATTTAAAGGACCACACATAATAATTTCAAAATAGTTGTCCTTATACAGAAACAATTATTTACAAAACCTAAGTCCTAAAAGGTAAGCTACAGTATGGACCACCCATGCACACACACTAAACTATAATCCTCAGCTCTGACCAACAACCAGGGCTATTGCTGAAACCATTCCAAGAGGCCTTGGTGGCACCTGATTCATTCAAGGATTGAGTGCCTGCTATATAAATAGCACTACTTACAGTAAACCTTTGTAAAAATCCAAGACAAACCTATGCTGTCATAAATTTCACATTTCATTATATTCAGATTGAGGTAATCAAAAATAATTTCTCAGTATTGTATAAATTGTAGCTCCTCACAAACTATTGTTTACAGTCAGATGACCAAATCTGTGAATTACTAACAAAACTTTTAGCAGAAAACTTAAGGTTTAATTCTTCAATATTTCATAAGAGAAGGATATAGGAATACTTCTTATAACCCATATTTCATCATAAGTGTACTCTAAAAATTAAACTCCAAGAGTTTGCAAAACACACCAGCCATGGGTGCTAATTTACCAAGCACATAATTTACAATTGTGGTTGTAAAACTCTTTTTGGAAAACACCTTTAAGTTTGATAAAAGCCCTTCTCTCCAAAAATGCAAATATGCCTATGAATGTAAAACTTTACATGCCCATTAAAGTCCATACCTCCCCTCAGTTTATAGAGAATTCACCAACCCCAGATAAAAACCCCTTACTTAGGAAGTCATTTAAAGTTTTAAGAGATTTTTCCCTAGTTTTTCAACAGCAGTAATTTACACTTGTCATTTTATAAAAACTTATTTAACCACAACTTTACATTAAAAGGACACTTCTTTTAAACCCTTTAAATTCTTACAATACTAGAAACAAACTGGTGTCCTTTTCCAGTAATATTAAGAGTGTTCACAAGATGTGTGGCCCTGAACTACGGGGTGGCAAAGAAGAGAATTTTAAGATATTGTCAAGACCAGTGACCTTGAGAAGTTCACATTCTAGTTGCACAGTCTGTTCTATTTAAAAAAAAAAAAAAACCCTCTTCTCAACAATTTTCCAACCATTTTGAACAAAGCCAGGTGTGGTCTTTAAGCTGAACCTTTTACACGGATAGGAAAAGAAACCATAGAAAAAGGGACCAGAAAATAGATTCACAAAAATTAAAGGAAAAACATGACCAAACTACTTCATTTTCTAAGCATCATATATTTAAGAAATGGTTCGATTTACCAATTACACCTAGCTTGAAAAACTATAGCCAATTTCATGAGTTAAGTCAACTTGAGAAGTGGGAATACAAAATCATTGAGTTGGATGTAATTATTAAACTCAATAGCATCGATAACAGAAAAATCACAACAGTTCTATAAAGATTTTATCTAAAAAAATGTTACTGCACACTATTAAGATATCAAAGAATTTAAGCAGCTGGGGAACAAAAAAAATACATGCCTGGTATGATATACACTTCCATTATCATGTCCATGACTAGACATCACTAATTAATCACATCACCCTTTCCCCTTACTGAGCCTCATAATTTCAATAGAACTTTCCGGTAGAAATCAAGGTGGGCATTACAACTGAACCTGTTTATTGCCTTGACAGCTATTTTTTTAACTACTGCTCAAGTCAACTAGATGAAACACCAAAAGTTTTTGTATTTAATGTTTAATGAATTTACAATAAATTTCATTTATTTTGAGGTGTTTCTCAAAACATGAAATCCTCTTTTAAAATTTAAATTTTTCTCTGTTAAAGACAATGAAGTATTATGGTCACTTTAACCTTAATTAATTAGCAAATGATACTTTTTTTAAACTGTAACCACCCCCATGAAAGAGTTCTAGAAAACTGTAATTAACTATACTTTTGGCAGCCCTAATTTTTAACCCAATTTGAATTTTAAATAAAAGATAAAATAATTTTTTCTAAGTATCAATAAAATTAAAACCAGTCATGTCTACATGATTTAGGGATTAAAAAATACAGAGTTATAAAAAAAAAGTATACTATGTATCTGTAAATGGAGTAAGAGAAAGAAGCACTAAGTTTGTCCTTTCAATTTCAATGAAATACAAATCAATAATAGCAAAACTCTGAAGCAAATATATGTGGCCATTTAAGAGTTCTGTCACTTCCTTCCAAAAACAATCTAAGGTAGAACACAGACTCCAAAAGGAGATGATACAAAAGGAAATAAAAACATCCTGAAACTCTAGGATCATATATATACAGGTGGGTGATGCTTAGCATAAAATAAACTAATAGGAAGGAGTGAAAACCTGGATTCAAGGAGTTTTAAGTGGGCACTGTAGAATACATGAGAAAGAGTTCATTTCCTAAATCCTCAAGTCTAGCAAAGAAAAACAATATATCTAAGAAACCAGGAGGCTCCAGCTTCTCAGCCTTAACAGTCGGATTCAAGTATTATATAAACACAGGCAAGGTTAACAGGTGACTACACGTCAGGAATATCAGTACCATAAAAAAGGGCATTTCCCCACTCCAAGTCCAACCTCAAATGGTACTAATACTAAAAATACTAAAAATAATAAATTCCTCTGAGAAAGTATGTTTTGTGTCCATTAGAGGAAAATGTGTATATCTGTAAATACTTCTTTAGTAAAGTTCTTTCAGAGCTGTTAAACAGGGTGACCTCCAATCTTACATGTCTTACACATGTAGAGCTCTCTCCGTACACCCATTCCAACCTTTCCCCCATACTGCACTACACTGCACTACTTTTACTCCTAGGTATAAAGTATACCAAACATTCCTGCCCAAAGCATTTTTTTCTCCCTAAAACAGGAGTGAAACATGAACCATCTGTAAGGTCTTGAGATATTCCTAAAGTGTGTTCAACGCCTTTCAAAATACACTTGCATCCAACTGACACTTGGCACTTTTTCATTTGGACAGGCGACTTATTTGGAGGACAAAGAATTTAAAATTTGTCTAAGCTGCCAAACTATATATGGAGGTAAAAACAGACCAACTTTGCTCCATAAGACAAACTGCTTTGAGTAAATGAACATGACACCCAAGTTAATACCTGGGCAGTTATTGCTAGAAAGGGCTTCAGGGGCAAAGAGAAACGCTCATTTAGCTTACTTTTATGGGCCATCTTTTTTTCAAAGTGGCTTTAATCTTAGTGACAGTATGTGAAGAGGGCACTTATTATACAGAACCTATTTAATTAATGAAGAAGGAAATCTAAAGACTTATCAAAGGTGCTTCAGAGGGCCAATTCAGGAAAGCCAGTTTTCCTACCACTGACTGAGAGGAATGAAGGGGGAGCTAGGTCACAGGAACCCATCGTCTACCCGTTCCCTTCTTTAGAAAAACAAGTGTCCCAAGTGCGCACAGCCTGGACCGAGGCTCCAGCCTTTGGTAATGAGTAACGAAAAGCTGTGACTGACTGAAGCCCAAACGTACCTCCTGGATGCGCTTCCTAGCTCGCTGAAGCACTTCTTCGTAGCCCTTCTGCCGCAGCTCACTAAGGCTTTCGTAATACTCCTCGGGGTCGTCGGTCTCAGTGAAAAGTACCTGGGAGAGGATCTTCCAACCACAGGTGTCCAGGCCGTGGCCCAGGTAGACCTGGAGCTGGTAACACAGAGTGTCGATCTCCTGTTCGGTCATCTCCGGGGCGCCCCCAAACAGCACGGTCCACATGCCCGAGGGCTCCTCAGGGAAGACGGGCAGGCACGGCTCCAGCTGCGAGTTCACCGAGCACAGCTGCTGGTGCACAGCGCGCAGATCCTGGAAGGAGAAGAGCCCGGCCCAGCTGCACTCGTCGGCCGCGGACTCCAGTTCAGCTGCGGGCGACTGTTGCTCTGCGTCCGAGAGCGCCTGGGACACGGACCCCGGAGCCGCCTCGTCCTCCCTCACCATTTCCAGCACCTCGATCTCCTCGGAGACAGCCCCACAGGCACTCACTACGCGCACAGAGGACACTGGGGCCTCCTTGGGCGCCGGCGGAGTTGACGCAGCGGCGGTCCCCGCCACATCCCTGCCTTCAGATCCCTTCCGGACCGGGCTGGACTTGGCCCGCACCGGGCTCCTGAGAGGGCTCTCCGCCCCTTTGCCGCCTGAACCCCGCAGCAGCGAGTCCCCCCGAACATTGCGCGCACTCCGTGGAGAGCCGCCCTCCGCCCAGGCCTGGCTCCTCCGAGGCCCTGGGCTCCTTCCCAGAGTCACAGAACCAGTGGCCTCCGGCCGCCCCTTGCCTGCCGGGCTGCCTGGCCCCCGGGTCCCGTCAGACGCGGGTGCGCCGGACTCGGCACCCCCTCGTGTCCCTGCTTGCTCTCGGGAGCCGCTCCTCTGCCTCTGGGCCGTCCGGTTGTGGCAGGTTATGGCAAACTTGCCTTCAATCTCATTCCAGGCCACAATAAACACGAACTTGTGCTTCTCGCGCTCGTCGAACACATGGGGCCGCACGGCCACCCAGTCCGATTCAAGCGTCTCCTCCAGCGCAAACGACATGGTGGCTCCCGCGCCAGGCCGCCGGGGAGGCGACACTGGCCCTGCTTGCCTGAGGATTCACCGGCTGGCTGCGCCGCGCCCCCCGCTCACCCTCGCCAGGCGCCTTCAGCCATTTTAATGTCCCAGCCGGCTCTCCTCGCTTGCTCGCTCGTCCCTCTGCACTTGGATCCACCGCACTCCTTTGTCGAGTGGCTCGCGGGAAAGACAGACAATACGTGTCCCTGGAGCAGGTAGTTCACATGGTCACGTGCGGCCAGATCTGTTTACAAGCCCGGCGCTGCAACAGCGCCCCGTGCCCGCCCCGGCCGCCCCCAGTGCGAGGCCGCGGTGCTGCGTCTATGGCGCTCTGGAGGTAAGGCGTGGGTCCCGCGGGGCCGAGCAGGCCGGTGGGCAGTTGGGGACGGCAGTGTATGAGTCTCCACTGTTCGCCGGTCCGATCTCCCGTCCCTCCTCCTTTTCCCACCGGCAGGAGCCGCCTGACTGATGGACGCCTCTCCTAAACTCCAAACCTCAGTGTCGCCGCAATGTTACCATTCAGTTGCTGACGTCGGCGGCTCCAAGAGGGACGTAAACACCGGCACGTGCCGCACGCTGGTGACGCTACAGCGGCGGCGCGCACACCCCGCCCGCGCGCGCGCGCGCCAGCACCGCCCCTCAGCGTCTTCCTGCTCCTCCCGAGAGCTGGATCACTGAGTCTCTTCCCTTCCCTCGGCGCAGCCTCTGTCTCCCACAGGCTGGACCCTCGCACACTGCCAGGTCTTAGGGGCCGAGAGTGACAGGTGTGCCTTGCGGGACAGGTGGCCTCTGAACTCTGAGAAAAAAAGGACCAAAGGCTGAGAAACTAAGACGTTGAACTCCAGTCATACACAGGGGCCTTCAAATGTATGTTGGTCTCCATTCTCCCGGGGGGGAGTCGGGATGGAGAAGTCCTATCTTTGGAAAGAAATACGGTACTCGTAACGTTAGCGAATCATGTGTTAAACTTTTTGGGTTCCCCCACACTGTTGGATTCTATCCTAACACTCTTGAGACACAGTTTAATATATGAGAGGATAATGTCTGGAGACAACCCAGTAAAACTCCAATAAGACAAAGTAAAGTTAAAAGAAGTTTCAGTCATGTCCTAATAGTATGAATGTTTTACATTTAAGTTCATCGGTGTTTTATTGCTTCAGGTTTCATCATTGTGTAGTTATGTGAACCTCACTTTGAAATCACTGGCCTGAGCCCTTTTGAAGTTGTATTCACTTATCAGTTCCCAAAATACACATGCAAAAAAAAATCATGTAAATTTTAAGAATTTTGTTATTCATACTATAATGAAACACATTCTTAAAATTGCCTAGTGGATGTTATAATCCAGCGTATGTTATTGGCATTCTTTTTCCTATTTGTGTTCAATTCATATTGCAGGTATTCTGCATTTACAGTAAAGTACAATGAAAATTCATTCTTTTACTTTTACATGTTTCTAAAATATATGCAAAACCATTTGAATTAACCATGTATTGTCAGCTACACTTACTTTCACTTCAGTGTTGTCCTGATAGCTGAATAAACAGCCAAAAGTTTTAGCCCTGTCACACCACAAGATATTTTAGACCTATAAATCTGCTTTGACCAAAAAAAAAAAAAAAAAAAACATGTTTGGCAGGATGACCAAAGAGGGAACAGGACTGGTTTTTATACCTTTTTGCAGTTCTTTCTAGGGAACTACACATTTTCAAAGCTTGTAACTGAACCTGTGTCAACTCTCAAATGCAAATCAGAGATACACCTTTCAAAAGGTAGGAAGAAAGAGAACCCATCACAAATCTCTATCACCATCTAAGCAAACAATAGCACACTATAGAAAAATTTTCCATCTGTTCTGCTGAAAGTTATTCCTAAAAGCTTTTTTTGTTTTGTTTTTGATAAAAAGTGATGACATGATCCCTTCTCAGCCTTTTGGCTAAGATCAAGAGTAGAGATCTGTTCTTATCAGTTTAACATCTGATACATCCTCTATCTGAGAACAGCATATTAAATGGATTTTTAGAGCAGGGAGATGGACTAGGAGCTCTCTCTAACCACGCTGTACATCAACCAGTATTGCACTACTTCCAGGCACCGTGCAGCTCCTCGGGAACAAAAAAAAAAAAAAAAAGTGATAACATTAGGGAGGAGGAGGTGGCTGCTGGGGCAAGAGAGCTCATGACAGGATCACTAGGTATCTTCTTATAATCGTCGGCAGCCGTCCGTCTCGAGAGACGATGGTGTAGCTTCTTAAGAGTCTATCTGCACCGCCGAGAATGGTTGTGCAGTCCGACTCGGGAGTGACACGGTATCTGTCTCCTCCCGTGTTGAATCGACATCTTGCAATGACGCTGGAGTGTCCTCTCCAGTGGAGCTGAAGCTACAGAGCCTGGGCAGGGTGATATGGAGGGTCTGCTGTTGCCCATGCAGCAGACCCCCCGTCTCTTCGCAGCTGAAGGGTCCAAGGGAAAGATGGAGTCGATACAGCTTGGCTTCAGGTGCGCCGCAGGAGTTGCCGGTGTTGACTACAACGTCAAACCGCCTTAGGGACTCCGGCTCCGGATTTTCTGTCGGGATTTACTCCCTTAGCCTTTCCCCTGAAGAGGTATGCCGCAAGGCAGCGGAGGTTTTTTGGAATCAGAGTTTTCCTTCTCTGATGTGCCCTGACTGGAAGATCGAACCAGCGACACTTAGCTCGCAGGTCGACGCTCAATCCACTGAGCCAAACCAGCCAGGGTATCTTCTTATAATACATTACAGATAAGTATGAATAAGAATGGACAATAAAAGAATATGTTTATAGGAAATATTTTTTATTTACATGTGTTGCAGTATTTATTCACAGACATAAAATTATGTCTTATCACAGTAGTGCTAAAGAAATTGGTTGGTGGAGACATTGGTGTTAAATATTTCCCTCCAATACTCCCATCACTGTGTTTTGTCAAAAGGGTTGTTTCAAATGTTCTTGTTACTCTAGAAATGAAAAGAAACAAACCAAATTCCCATGACAGGCTACTGTAGTACTCTCCAGTCCTTTATAGGTCTGTATCTGATTGTCAAGCAAGATGTCTGAGTGTATAAATTACTCTCTGGGAATAAGTAAAGCTACAGAAAAGCCACATAACCATACTAGCTTTGAAAGGGCTTGAAAACGATTATCTGTTTGAATCCTTAAAAACTATCATGAATTGTTAGGTAATCTGGGAAATGCTTTAAATCTTTAGGACTTTTAATAAAAGCTATAATAGTTTACATAGTGATTTTCAAATTACATAGCATTTTCCTGCACATGTTAATTCTATCTTTATAATAATCATATAAAGTAGTATGAAATAACTAAGTCTTCAATTTTATATATGAGAAAATAGTTCTGATTAATTAGGTCAGACATCCCAGGATTGGGAGCAGGGAACAACTTGAGTTCAGGGCCCTGTTAGACAGCTGTTCTAGTTAGATTCTCTCAGTAGCAGAGACTGAAAAGAAGTCAGGAATGCCAACATTTATTGCAAGGGGGTGGGGGTGGTGTAACACTTGTGAAAGAAAAAGTGCTGAAGCAGGATTGGAGATGCAGAGCAAAAATTGTTCCTTTTTTTTAAATTTTATTTTTCAATTACAGTTTACATTCAATATTACTTTGTATTAGTTTCAGGTGTACAGATAGTGCTTAGACAGTCATATAATTTACAAAGTGTTCCCCCAGATATTTCCAGTATCCACCTGACACCATACATAGTTATTACAATATTATTGCCTATATTCTCTATGCTGTGCTTTACATCCCCATGACTATTTTTATAACTGCCTATTTGTTCTTTCTAATCCCTTCACCTTTTTTACCCAGTTCCCACTCCCACCTCCCCTCTGGCAACCATCAGTCTATTCTCTGTATCTATGAATCTATTATTATTTTGTTTATTTTAGATTCCATTTATAAATGAAATTATATGGTATTTGTCTTTTTTTAACTGACTTGTTTCACTTAGCATAATACCCTCTACGTTCGTTCATGCTATTGCAAATGGTAAGGTTTCATTCTTTTTATGGCTAAGTAATATTCCCTGGTATATATATGTAATGCTACTTCTTTATCCACTAGTCTGCTTTTTCTTAATATATTGATTTTAGAGAATGAGAGGAAGGGGAAGAGAGAGAGAAATACTGACTTGTTGTTCTACTTACTTATGCATTCATTGATTCTTGTATGTGCCCTGGCCAGTGATTGAACCTACAACCTCTGAGTATTGGAATAATACTCTAACCAACTGAGCTATCCAGCCAGGGCTGCACTTGTCTATTGATGGGTACTTGGCGATTTTAAATAACACTACAATGAACACAGGGGTGCATATGTTCTTTTAAATTAGTGTTTTGGGTACCTTTGAATATATACCCAGAAGTGGAATCACTGGGTTATAAAGCAGTTCAATTTTTAATTTTTTGAGGAACCTCCATACTGTTTTGTATAGTGGTTGCACCAGTATGCATTCCCACCAACAGTACATGAGAGTTCCCATTTTTCCCCATCTTAGCCAACACTTTTTTGTTGACTTACTGATGATAGCCATTCTGGCAGGTGTGAGGTGGTATCTCATTGTGATTTTAATTTGCATTTCTCTGACACAATGATTGTCTCTTAAAGAAGTGCCTCAATTTAATGGAAATGGTTAGTTGTTACTCAGTTACTGACTGGGTGAGAAAAGCATAGGATGAAAATCTGAAGCTGACTCTGAAGTCACAAATAGCTGGGAACTGTCAGCTAACCCCACCCCTTGCAGCTGAAGAATGAGTCCTTTCTTGAAGGAGGATCTAATTTGACACATCTCCATATCTGCTGCAGTTTACTTTATGTGCCATGTGGATTCACTTCATAACATATTTGGGGAGCAGTTCCTTCAGAGCTCTGGTGGACCTCTCTTCCTGAAGAGAAACTTATAAAAGGAAGGTTAGAAGGATGATCTGTAGCCTCCGTGGCTATAGCTGGTTCCATGGCCACAACTGATACACATTGTCTCCCCTCTTCATCATCTGTCCTAATGTCCCTCATTCTCTTCTGGCCTCAGTGGCTTCTGGGTGTTTCCCAAACCATCACTTTTGAAGGGTCTGAACTCTGGATAACCTTACCTGTGTATAGCCTCTGTTACTATATCACAACATTTGCCACACAATTAGGTAGGAGCTACCCAGAGGTGCCCAGTGGGTCACCTGGGTTCCATACACATTCCTCCCTGTTCCTGTCATGTAACAGCATCCCAGTCACCTCCTGCTGATCAGAATTAATTACCCTGACAAAATGGTGATTCCTCTTTTTGCCTTCTTGTTCCTAGCCACACAGATAGATCCCAAAGTGTCCAGGTGGTAGCTGTAGCTTGTGGTTCCATGGGATCTTTGCTATCCCCTGGCAAGAATACACCCATATTGGGGACTAGGACCTTTAATCTTATAGAAGCCATAGCCCTGGGGACCTCCAGTGTGTCACTGAAAGTGGTGGTAAGTGAAGCCACTCTTGCTTTCACCCCTTGGTGCTAGACCTATGCGTTCTTTTCTCTTGGAGAAAGTGCCATATAAAGGGCTGTAATTCAATATTTATACATGTCCTGGAGGGTGGTACCCCCATCCTCTCAGGGTGTTGCCTCTGAGCTGGTGCTTTAGCTGTTCATTCAGCACACCATGCCAACACTTTATTTAGGCAGCAGCTACTTGATGATATAGTATATGACATGACCAGTGGATCTGTAAAGTGGGTTCCCTGGTTGGATACTAAGCTGTTTCATGTCTTTAGATCAGGCACTCTGTAAGTGGCCTAGTAGTGGTGCTGGCTGAGGCCCTGTAGGCAGGAAATGCAAACCCATACACAGATTAAGTATCTGTGTATTCCTGTGACAAAAATCATTGCTTCTTCCTGGACAATTCTTAATGTAGACCATTTGCTACCCAGTAACTGGTTTGTCTTTTTAAGGAACAGTGCCACACTTGGAGTTCAGTGTTGCTGTCTTTTGCTGGCAGGTTGAACATTCAAAGCAGAAAATTATTAGATTGGCCTTTGTATGTTGGGAGTCCATATTTTTTGACCCATGCAAAACCTCCATCTCTGCCATTGTGGCTGTGTCATCTCTTGACCAGTGAATGTCAACTGGTCAAGTTATTTTATCCACTTGGGTATTTGGTGCCCATACCACGTCAGTGCTTTCATTGGGCATTAATATATGATAAAAAAAACCTTTGCACCTTATGCCCACTCTCTATGTCCATCTATATATCTCTTCCCTAGACCTCCTTGTCTCTGATGTTTTAATTTTTCTGCTTCCAGGTCCCTGATCATTCACCATTGCCCATGAGTCTGTGTACATTTTGACTTTGGGCCACTTCTCCTTTCACACAAAGTAGATGACCAGATGCACCTCCTGAAGTTCTGCCCATTGGGAAGATTTGTCTTTCACACAATGTCTCATTACTGTCTTTCACAGCCACCTCTGAATAAGACTATAGTGGAAACAGTAACCACTTTTGGTTTTGCACCCATATACTGAATCAGCCTATCCATAAACCAAGCTAGGAGTTTTTCCTCCTTTTTTGGTTGGTTGGGTGGGAGGCCCATATGGTCATTTGTGTGAGCTGAGGAAGAACACTGCTACATAGTGGATGCCATGATGGGAAACAGTGGATGCCATGGGGTTCTGGACCTGCTGCTCATGTCCCTAGCTGTGTCATGACTTCATGCTTACAATCAGTTTCAGCTGTACCATTTCCGTTTTATGATGGATTGCTACTGGGCCCATTTAATAACTTGTTCCCAACTTATGATAGGCACTTGGTATCCGAAGGTCAAGCATTCCCAACTCTTATCAGGGCCCCACAGCATGCTAGGAGCTGTTTTACAAAAGGTACATAACACTCTGCTTCAGATAGTGTGACCTTCTTCCATAACCCTAGGTTTCTGGGTTATGATTGTTCCACTTGGACCTGCCATAAACTTCATACCATATCATCTATTACTGATATCTCAAATATAGAGTGTGCTGGGATTTTTGTTCCAAGAAAGTTTGCTACTTGCTCTGTTTCAGGACCTGCTGCAGAGCCATTCTGTACTCTGAGTCCTACTGACACCTTGGCACCTTCCATATGGGCAGGGCCAGTTTTCCTAGGTGTGGAATGTGTTGCCTCCAAAGCCTAAGGAGGCTTACCAGTCATTGTGCTTCCTTCATTATAGTAGTAGATGCATGACGCCGCAATCCATCTTTACTTTGAAGGGAATGCCCTGGCTTGTACCTGACTGTGGGCTGTACAGAAACTTTACTGAGTTGGCAAGTACTTCAGTTTTTATAGAGTTTATCTCCCTCCCTGTGGAGTGCATGTGTCTTAACAAAGTCTCCAGCCTGCTAGCAGCCTCTTACTCATGCTACCAGATCAGCATGATGTCACCAGTGTAATGAATCAATGTGATCTTTTGCAATGTGTCCAGGTGGCCCAGATGTCTTCAGACTAAATTATGACAGATGGTGGAAGAGTTAACATGGCCCTGGAGCAAACTGTTTCTAATATTTCCTGATTGGGACAGAAAAGTACACATTTGCCAAATCGATGCTGCATACTGTGGACCAGAGACCATTATCTGCTCTAGCGAAGGAACTACATCTGGCTGAGCAGCTGTGATCAGGGCTATTTCTTGATTGAGCTAGCAATAGTCTCCGAGATCTATCTGGTTCTGCAAGAACTGGACCAGCAAATTAAATAAATATTTCAGGGACCACCATGCCTGCATCTTTGAGAGTGCATTAATCTTTGCCATTTCTCTAGGTTTATGATGTTTTTTATTTACTAAATAGGTGGGAGGGGTGCAGTTTCACAGGCTTCCACTTGACCTCCCCAACTACGATAGTTCTCACCAACAGGCCCAATGTGTGGGGTTACTCCAACTACCATGTATGCCAATCTCAATTATATATTTAGGGACCAGGGAAATGAGTATGAGGTAAGCTTACAGATTTAGTGGCCCTTGACTTTGGCCAAGACTCTATTTATTACTGGGCCCCTGTATGTAAAGTATTAAGCAGTACCTTTTGGCTGCTCAGCTCTTTGACCTTTAGGGATGCTGTGTTCTATGAATCATCCCCTAACTGTAGACATTCTTACCCTCTGGCTTCTATCGTGAAATGCTACCATTGGCCTCTGTTGCTCCAGGGCCTTCTCATCCCCATTGCTTTCAGTGAGCCCCATTCTGTGGCTGCTTCTCCTGCTGTTAACCCTGGCCTGTAGAGGAGAACCCCTCTCACCAGCACATTTCTAACACCCTTGGTCAGTGGTGTATTCTTTTGGCCTTCCTGGGAAACATAGTACTTCTGGCTTCATGTAACATATCCATTCCAGCATTTCCACTTCCCTGAGTCTTTTACTCTCTTCCTCTTCTGTATACCATGGTATTTCAATTCAGGCTTTGTGAAAGCCATTGCTTTTTCCAGGTTTCTAGGAGTCACTCTAGCTACAAGTTACAATATCTCCTAGGGTCTTAGCTTAAATATTAAATTCTCTTGTCCTGAGACAGTGACCTAAGTATCAAAAAACAATGTTAGTTACCCACAGCTTTTCATTATCCGTCTGTAGGGTACAATGAAACTTCATAACAACCCTCCAATCTCCAATTCCTTTATGCTTATATTTATCATTCACCTTACATTTTAAATGGCTAAATCATAGGCAGTAATTTTTCCCCATTGGTATAGTGTCCTAACTCACCACCACTGAAAATTTAGGAAGAGAACTTCCACCTTTCTCTACCCATTACTAAGAATGGGGTGCTTATTGCTCGTCAGTTGGGGCAAGATTTAGTCTCCAAACCCATCTTCCTACTTCCTCTGACTACATCTATTACAACTGTGCCAGCTGGGTTCTCTGGGAAGCAGACACTGAGGGAAAGAGGAATGTAAAAGGTTTATGGACAGGAACACCTGTGAAAGAAAAAGGGGGGAGGCAGGATGGGTAGAAGGGCATCAGCCTGGAATCCCTGCCAGCCCTATGGGGAACCTGGATTGTTAGTAGAAGTGCAAGCTAGATGGAAATGGCTAGACCTTGGTACTACATACAGCCTTGTGCAGTCATTGGGTAAGAGCCAAAAACAAGATTATCTCAGCTACCATTGTCACAATTCATCATAGGCTAGGGACCACCTTGAGAAGAGTCTGACCTAGGTTAAAAAGCTAAGGTGAATCCTGAAGGTGCTAATCAGCTGGGAGCTGTCAACTAAGTCCACTTTTTGCAACTGGAAAGTAAGGACTTTCTTGAAAGGGGATCTGTATAGTGCATGTTCATGACTTCTCTTTTTTAGTATTTTACATTACATCTATTATGGCCAAGCATTTTTATTTTACAACTCCCAACTGGTGAGAGTGAGAAAGAGAAAAAAATGAGGCAAGAAAAATGTGAAGCCCTGCAAAGTGATGCCTGGCTGCTCCAGCACCACTTTATAAGACACAGTAGGTCACTTGGAACATGTTCTTCCTCAGCAAGAGGGGCTTCTCCAGAAAGGATGCAAGAAAACACCATGCTCAGGGAAATCACAGGAATGGAGGAAGAAGGGAAAATGTATCAGCTTGGCTCCTTCTCATCTGTCATTTCCAAAAAATGAAGTTTCACTGCATGGGGAGCTCACAATTCCAGATTGCATCATTCAGCCTTTCAGGAAACCAGAATTTTGGTCCTGCATTGTGATTTTAACCAAGCCTGGAAATAGAGGGTGGCTTAGCACCAATAGGTTCAACAACCACCCACAGATAGGAGCAAGCCACTCAGCTCTGCAAAGGCGATAGCAGTGGGTGGTCTGGAATACAGGCAGTGCCTTCAGAAAGAAAGACAGTTGAATAGGGCTGAGAAGGTGAATTAAGTTTATGTCTGATAAAAATCTAGTTTTCATGTTGGACCGTACCAAAGAAGAGTAGCATGCTTAATTAAGGACATGCTTAAAAAAACTTTCTTAAGTGTTACTATAAAAGTTAGTTGTGTTCATTGCAGACATATTTGAAACTGCAGATAAACTGAAACAAGAAATTTTAAATGGTACCAAGATGCCACTTTTAAAACCTTGTGTATCTTTTCATACCTTTTTCTATGCTTATTTACAAAAAGAGGGTCCCATTATCAATACTGTTTTGTAAACTATATTTTTTACTTAATAATGTGTCTTGAAGATGTTAATAAACATGCATCTTTAATATCATTTTAAAAGAATCTTTATATCCTAAATTTGAACTGTTTTTCTTTTCATTCTTAATGTCTTATCTAGGGAATTCTGTGAGACTCATACACTTAAGCACTGTGTTACTTAAGGTTCTCTAAGAAGCAGATACCAAGATGAGATTAGATGTGCAGAAGCTTTTTTTGGAAAAACACCTGTGAGGGAATATGGGGAGAAAGTCAGAGGAAAGTGGAGCACTAATACATTGTAAAGGAGAGGAGGAGGGTGCATTCAGTGGAACACATCTTAGAATGCAATGCAGTGTAAGTTTTTGATAAGCCAATGGAGAGTCCTCAAGCCAAAGTCACCTGTCAGAGGAGTTTTGTGTCTTGCAGCAATAAGCCTGCCTAAGTCTCCCTGCCACAACTCAGTTATTGGTTAGGAGCGACCTGTGAGAAGTGTGGTGGATTCATAATGCAGCAGTGAGGGTGTCAGTATTATGCTCAGAGATCTGAGAAGCAGCCTCATGGCTGCCACAAACACCATCTGTGCTTAAAAAAACAAAACTTGGTACTATTCATTCATTGATTCATGACACATTGAGGGCAAAATGTGAATACGATGTGCTGCTCACATTCTAGTAATTGGCTTCAGTTTGACTGAATTATCATGAATAATGTTTCAGAAATTAGAAACAAAAATAGAGTTCCAAAGTCTCCTGAGGCAGATCTTCAGAGTGTGGCTTCATTACTTTGTTTAAAATGATTTTTTAGATTCTAAGGTTAAGTTCCAAGGATGGGGTTTGGGTTCCTCCTCTTTCAATAATACTCATTCCTGTATTCATTTTACCTAACACAGAAAATCTGGATGAGTTAAACAAAATAAAATCCCTAGAATGTGAAACAATAACTGCACTTTGAAAATATATTTTTGAGGGTGAGAACAATGTACACATCCCCAGGTACACACTTCTTACTTTCCTATCCATGTAGGGTTGTGCATTAGTTTTCTGTGGCTGATGTAACAAATTACCACAAACTTCCTGACATAAAACAACACACAGGTATAAAGAATAAAATGGCAATAAATTAGTACCTCTCAATAATAACATTAAATGTTAAATTAAGTAAATGTTCCAATCAAAAGATTTAGGGTAGCCGAATAGATAAGAAAACATGACCCACTCATATACTGTCTATAAGAGACCCAACTTAGAACATAAGATATACTCAGACTAAAGTAAAGGATGGTATATGACTGAGGGAGAAGGAGTGGGCTGGGTGGGGGGAAACAATGGGGAAAAATGGGACAACTGTAATTAAAAAACAAAAAAATTAATTTTTTGTCAAAAAAAATATTAAAAAAATGCTTGGTCACATAGGAGGTAGTCAAAACTATGAAAAGTAAATGAATGGTTATTACATTTGCCTAAAAATCAGTGATGGTTTTTTGTCAAAATAATTAAATTGTTGTATCCCTGTAAAGAATAAAAAAATAAAAATAAATAAAGTGAAGGATGGTAAAATATGCAAATGAAAAGGAAAAACTAAAAAGCTGGCATAGCAATACTTATATCTGACTAAATAAACTTCAAAACAAAGGCCATATCAAGACAAAGAAGGTCACTACATAATACTAAAGGGATCAATCCAACAAGAGGATATAACTCTCATAAACATATATGCACCCAACATAGTCACCTAAATATATTTTTAAAATCTTAGTGGAATTTAAGGGAGAGATTGACAGCAATACATCATAGTAAGGGATTTTAACACCCCACTGTCATCAATGGGTAGATATTCCAGACAAAAAATCAACATGGCAACAGAAACCTTAAATAACACACTAGATTGGATGGATTTAATTGATATTTATAAAACATTTCATCCAAAAGCAGTAAAATATACATTTTTCTCAGTGCACATGGAACATTCTCAAAGACCACATGTTAGGATACAAAATAAGTTTTAACAAAATCAAGAATATTGAAATCATATCAAGCATCATTTCTGACCACAATGGGATGAAACTAAAAATCAACCTCAAGAAAAAAACAAAAATATTGAAACTCATGGAGGCTAAAGAGCATGTTATTAAACAATGCATCGGTTAACACTGAAATCAAGGAAGAAATAAAATATTACCTGGAAACAAATGAAAATGAACATGACAACTCAAAATCTATGGGGCACAGAGAACGCAGTCTTGAGAGGGAAGGTCATAGCATTACAGGTCTACATAAAGAAGCAAGAAAAATCACAAACAACCTAACCCTACACTAAAGAACTAGAAAAAGAACAACAAACAAAGCCCAGAGTAAGTAGAAGGAAGGAAATAATAGCAATCAGAGTAGAAATAAGTGACATAGAGACAAAAAAAAAAAAAAATCAGTGAAACCACAAGAGCTTGTTCTTTGAAAAGATAAGCAAGATTGACTAAACTTTAACCCGACTCATCAAGAAAAAAAGAGAACCCAAATAAGTAAAATCAGAAATGAAAGAGCGATAACAACCGACACCAGAAAACTACAAAGGATTATAAGAAAATACTACGAACAACTATATGCCAAAAATTTGGACAACCTAGACAAAATGGATAAATTCCTAGAAACATACAGTCTTCCAAAGTTGAGTCAGGAAGAAGCAGAAATGTGAATAGACTGATTACAACTAATAAAATTAAAGCAGTAGTCAGAAAACACCCAGCAAACAAAAGTCCTAGACTAGATGGCTTTACAGGCAAATTTAACCAAATATTCAAAGAAGAACTAACACCTACATTTCTCAAACTGTTGCAAAAAAACTCAAGAGTAGGGAAAACTTCCAAGCTCTTTTTATGAGGCCAGTATTATTCTAATTCCCAACCAGATAACGACACTACAAAGAAAGAAAATTATAGGCCAATATCCCTGATGAACATAGATGCTATAAAATCCACAACAAAATATTAAACCAGATCCAGCAATATATTGAAAAGATATACAGAGTAATCAGGCGGGATTTATTCTGGGGATGCAAGGTTGGTACAATATTAGCAAATCAATAAACGTGATACATCACACAGACAAATGAAGGATAAAAAATCATCATATCAATAGATGCATAAAACATTCTATTAAATCTGGCACCCATTTATTATAAAAACTCTCAGCAAAGTAGTTTAACACAATAAAAAACCATATACAAAAAAACTACAGCCAAAATCATACTTAATGGGCAAAAATTAATTGTTTCCTCTAAGATCCAGAACAAGACAGGGATGTCTGCTCTCCCCACTCTTATTCACATAGTACTGGAAGTCCCAGCCACAGCAATCAGACAACAAGAAGAAATAAAAAGCATCCAAATTAGAAAGGAGCAAGTAAAACTGTCATTATTCACAGATGACATGATATTGTACATAGAAAACCATATTGGCTCCATCAAAACACTACTAGATCTAATAAATTAACTTGGCACACTAGCAGGATACAAAATTAATATTCAGAAATCAGTGGCATTTTTATACACCGATAATGAACAATCAGAAAGAGAAACTAAGAAAACAACCCCATTTACTACTGCAAAAAATAATAATAAGGAACCTAGGAATAATTTAACCAAGGAGGTAAAAGACCTGTACTTGGAAAATATAGGACACTGAAGAAATTGAGGAAGACACAAATAAGTGGAAGCATATACCATATTCATGGATTGGAAGAATTAACATCATTAAAATGTCCATACTACCCAAAGCAATCTATAGATTCTACACAATTCTTATTAAAATACCAATGGCATATTTTACCAATCTAGAACAAATATTCCCAAAATTTATATCGTGCCAAAATAACCTCAAGTAGCCTTGGCAATCTTGAGAAAGAACAAAGTAGGAGGAATCACAATACCTAATATCAAACTATATTACAAGGCCATTGTAATCAAAACATCCTGATGTTGGTATAAGAACAGGCATTTAGGTCAATGGAACAGAACAGAGAGCCCAGAATTAAACTCACGCCTTTATGCAATTAGTATTTGACAGTAGAGGCAAGAGCATACAATGGAGTAAACACAGTCTCTTCAAAAAATAGTGTTGGGCAACAAGGACACCAGCCTGTTAAACCAAGCACGCCGTTGACCGGAGACAGCCAACTGACCTGGAGTCTGCACGATCCTTCCCCATGTGGGAAGGCCACCCTCCCCTCCACACCGCCACTCTTATTAGGGTTTTCTGGACCCAAGGGTAGGTAGGACGACGACCATGTCCAGCTTGAAGCAGCTAGAGGAGCTTGAGACCTTCGCCCATTGTCCTTTACAAGATTACAAAGGGTCCTAATATTTGAGAGGGGGGGGATAGTTAATTTTTATGAACCAGGGGTATGGACTTGGGGGGGATTGCTGGGGGAGGGGGGTGCTAGGTGGAGGGGAACAAGGGGGAGAAAATTGGAACTGTTGTAACAATATAATCAATAAAAAATATTTTAAAAAAATAAAATAAAAAGATGGAATCTGCTAGGAAAAAAAAAATAGTGTTGGGAAAATTGGACAAGTTCATGCACACACACACACACACACACACACACACAAAACAAAGGTCACTAATTTATACCATACATAAGAATAAACTCAAAATGAATAAAAGACCTAAATGTAAGTTGTGAAACCATAGGAAGTAAAATCTCAGGTGTCTCTCATAGCAATATTTTTGCTGATATATCTGCTGGGGCAAGGGAAACAAAGGAAAGAATAAATAAATTGGACTACATCAAACTGAAAAGATTTTGCACAGCAAAAGAAACCATCAACAAAACAAAAAGGGAACCAACCTATGGTTAATTTCCAAAATATTTGAAGAACTTATACAACTCAATACCAGGGAAGCGAATGATTTAATTAAAAAATAGGCAAAGGGCCTGAATAGACACTTCTTCAAAGAGGACATACAGATGGCCAAAAGACATATGAAAAAATGTTTAACATTACTAATCATCAGAGAGATGCAAATTAAAACCATAATGAGTTATCACTTCACACCTGTCAGAATGGCCATCATTAATAAGTCGACAAATAACAAGTGCTGGTGAGGATGTGGAGAAAAAGGAACCCTCGTGCACTGTTGGTGTAAATGCAGATTGGTACAGCCACTGTGGAGTTTCATCAAAATATTAAAAATGGAACTGCCTTTTGACACAGCAATCCCACTTGTAGGAATATATCCCAAGAATCCCAAAATGCTAATTTGAAAAAATATATGCACCTATATATTCATTACAATAGCCAAGTTTTGGAAGCAGCTGAACTGCTCATCAGTAGATGAACGTATAAAAAAGCTGTGGTACAATTGCATAATGGAATACTATGCAGCTGTAAAAAAGAAGGAGTCTTACCTTTTGCCACAACATGATAGATCTGGAGATTATTATGCTAAGTGAAGTAAGCCCGTTAGAGAAAGACAAATACCATATGATCTCACTTATATGTGGAATCTAATAAAGAAAATAAACTAACCAACCAAATAGAAACAGAGGTATGGATACATGGAATAGACTGATAGCTGTCAGTAGGGAGGGGAAAGGGAGTACTGGATAAAAGAAGGTGAAGGCATTAGCCAAAAAACAAATATATATAACATAGACACAGACAACAGTGTGTTGATAGCCAGATGGAAAGGGGAATGGGGGCTAGGTGGAGGTGGGAAGAAGGGTGGAAAATGGGAACACAAAGATTTGCTTGGGGTGATGGGCACATGATGCAATGCACAGATGATGTTTTATTGAGTTGTACACTTGAAACCTGTATGGTTTTGCAAATCAGTGTCATCCCAATAAATTCAATTTAAATAAATAAATAAATAAATAAATACATTAAAAAAATCTAAAGCATGGGAAAAAGTTAGACATGGATTTTGACCTTCTAGGGGTCAACACACCTAACCCCCATGTTGTTCAAATATCAGCTGTAGAGTTTTTATAATAGTAAAAACTGGAAACAACCTAATCTCAATCATACAGTAATCAATAAATATATGTAGTATAATCATACGATGAAAAAAATATACAGCAATGAAAATAAATGGACTAACACTACATCTGACAAGAACTAGAGTTACCACCATCTGTCACCATGGTTAAATTTCAGAAACATGATGTTAAGCGAAAAAATCATATCAATAAAAACATGTATATTATTTTTATAAAATTTAAGAACATTCAAAAACAACTGTATATTGTTTATGTATCACAAATAAGTAAGAAAAGTATTAAAATAGTCATGGGAATTATAATCACTAAATCCATATGTCTAGGAAGGGAGAGTAAGCACTAAGAGGTTCATGGAGCTACAAATATATCCAGAGGAAATCCAAGATGGCAGAGGAGTAATGAGAAGCTACACTAACCTCCTCCCAGGACCAATCTGGAATTATGACTTAATCGTGGAGAAATCATGCAGAAAAACAAACTGAACACTAGCTGGAGAGAAGCCTTATAACCACAGGCAGACAGAAGAGGCTGCTTCATCAAAACATGACTGGTAGGAAGTGCAGAAACTTGAGAGGGCTGGCTGAGCTCCCATGGACAGCAGCTGAAGGGACAGAGAAACATCTCAGCAGCTGGGGGTTCCACCTGAGAAGGGTGGGGTCTAAGCCTGGAGCTGGGCTTCCCAGCCTATAGTAATAGAGCTGAGAGTAAAACAGCAGCCGGTGGGAAAAGCAAAAAGTCACGGGGTTTTTGCCTGTCTGAGATGACTGGAGACGCAGAGATTCTTAAAGGGACCATGAACGAAAATACATTGGCACCCACTTACCGTGGGCAGAGTGGACTAGAGATGTTTAAGGAGAGAACTGAGGGAGCAGCTGATGAGGTCCTAGTGGCTGACTCATCTTCCATACTGCAGGCAGACCACTACCCTCCAAGTGGCTCAGTCTGAGGGGAAGCAATAGCCCCACCTGCAGGAATTAATCTGCCCCAACCAGTAGTGCTCAAGCCTGTAGGCTGATCACAGATTGAATAGATTAACAACAGATGGAGATAATGACAGTGGATCTCTGGTAGTCTCAAACTGGCTGTCTGGGCCCAGACTAGGACAAGATCTGATGTCACCAGGGGCGGATCCAAAAGTAAAGAAAGTGCACCTCTATAACACTATACATGACATGGAGGGTAGAGTGACTCTCAGTCAGCTAGCCAGAGGGAAAGACCCACCAAAGAGCAACACAACAACAACAAAAAAAAGTACAACCAGACGGCCTAAATAAATAACATAAAGGGCATCCCAAGAGCATCAAGCTCAGGAGATCAAGAAGACTGCACCACTGAATCCCCAAGGTCTTCTACCACAGAAGGTCACACCACAAAGACAGGAAGTCAAAGCAGATCAATCAAAGAAGCAGAAACAAGAAGAGTCACCTAAAATGAGGAGACAAAGAAACAACTCCCCTTGAAAGGAAAGGAAGAATCCCCAGAAAGAGTGCTGAATGGCATAGAGGCAAGCAAACTATCAGACATGGAATTCAAAATAATGATTACAAGCAAGCTCGATGAGCTCAGAGAGCTCAAAGAGAACTACAAAGAACTCTGGGGGAACTATGAGAACTCTAGGGAAGCTACAAGGAACTTACTGAGAATTACACCAGCATGAAAAAGGACAATAAGAGCCAGTAGGAAATGAAGAATACAATTTCTGAATTGAAGAACATGGCAGAAGGAATCAAAATCAGGCTTGATGAAGCCAAAGATCAGATCAGCGAGCTGGAGGACAATGTAGAAAAAAATTCCCAGTCAGTGCAACAAAACGAAAAAAGACTGTAAAAGTTTTAAGAGAGCTGCAGGACAACATGAAACGTAGTAATATCCATATCATAGGGATATGCAAAGGAGAAGAAGAGCAAGGGATAGAAAACCTGTTTGAAAAAATAATGACAGAAAACTTCCCTAACTTGATGAGAGAAAAAGTCATGCAAGTCCAGGAGCACAGAGGGTCCTAATGAAGATGAACTCAAACAGACCTATTCCAAGATATATCATAATTAAAATGGCAACATTCAAAGACAAAGAATCCTAACAGCAGCAAGAGAGAAACAGCTAATAACATACAAGGGAGCTCCGATAAGGATATCAGCTGATTTCTCAACAGACACACTACAAGCCAGAAAGGAATGGCAAAAAATATTCCAAGCAATGAAAAACAAAGGCCTACAATGAAGACTACTCTACCCAGCAAGGCTCTCATTCAAAATGGAAGGTGAAATAAGGAGTTTCCCAAACAAAAGAAGGCTAAAAACATACATCTTCACCACACCAGCATTGTAAGAGATTCTCAAGGGTCTGCTTTAAAAAGATGAAGAAACAGAGAGAGACAGAGAGGAACACAGGTACAAAGGGGGGAAATGACAATGAATAAGTACCTATCAATAATAATATGAAATATAAATGGATTAAATGCACCATTCAAAAGATATAAGGTAGCTGAATAGATAAGAAAACGTGACCCACATATATGCTGTCTACAAGAGACCCACCTCAGAACAGATCTACACAGGTTGAAAGTGAAGGGATGGAAAAAAGTATTTCAAGCAAATGGACATGAAAAAAAAGCTGGGGTAGCAAGAGTTTTATCAGACAAAATAGATTTCACAGCAAAGGTCATAAAAAGAGACAAAGAATGACATTTCATAATATTTAAGGGAACAAGCCATCACAAAGCTATAACCCTTATAAACATATGTGCACCCAACATAGACGCACACAAATATATAAGGAAGACCTTGGAGGACTTCAAGAAGTATATCGACAGTAACAAAGTTATTGTAGGAGACTTTAACACCCCATTGTCAACAATGGACAGATCTTCCAAGCAAAGAAACACCAAGGAAATTGTGGCATTGAACAATGCTCTAGATCAAATGGACTTAATTGATATATATAGAACTTTACACCCCAAAGAAGAAAAAGGTACATTCTTTTCAAATGCACATGGAATAAAGCACATGGAACATTTTCAAATATAGACCACATGGCAGGACACGAAACAAGCCTCAACAAATTCAAGAAAATTGAAATTATATCAAGCATTTTCTCAAATCATAATGGCTTGAAATTAGAAAATAGCCTCAAGAAAAACCCCAAAATCATTCAAATTCATGGAGACTGAATAACATGCTATTTAATAATGAATGAGTTAGCAATGAGATCAAGGAAGAAATCAAAAAGTTTCTGGAAACAATGAAAATGAGCACACAACACCCCAAAACCTATGTGCCACAGTGAAGGCAGTATTGAGAGGGATGATCATAGCAATACAGGCCTACCTAAAAAGGATAGAAAAGTCTCAAATAAACAACCTAACCCTGCATCTACAAGAACTAGAGGAACAACAACAAACAAAGCCCAGAGCAAGTAGGGAGGAAATAATCAAGATCAGGGCAGAATTAAATGACATAGAGACTAAAAGAACAATTCAAAGGATCAATAAATCCAGGTGCTGGTTCTTTGAAAAGATAAACAGAATTGTCAAGCCTTTAACTCATCAAGAAAAAAGAGAGAGGACCTAAATAAATACAATTAGAAATGAAAGAGGAGAAATCACAACTGATACCACAGAAATATAAAGGATTGTAAGAAATTGCTATGAACAACTTATATGACAAGAAATTTGACAACCTGGGTGAAATGGACAAATTTCTGGAAATGTAAACTCTTCCAAAATTGAATCAAGAAGAAGCAGAAAACCTGAATAAACTGATAACAACTAGTGAAATTGAAGCAGTAATAAAAAAAACTCCTGGCACACAAAAGCCCCAGACCAGATGGCTTCACAGGCAAGTTTTACCAAACATTTAAGGAAGGACTAATTTCTATCCTTCTCAAACTATTCCAGAAAATCCAAAATGAGGGAAGGTTCCCAAACTCTTTCTATGAGGCAAGTATTATCCTAATTCCAAAACCAGATCAAGACACAACAAAGAAAGAAAACTACAAGCCAGTATCCTTGATGAACACAGATGCTAAAATCCTCAACAAAATATTGGCAAACCAGATCCAACAATACATATAAAAGATCATACACAATGATCAAGTGGGATTCATTTCAGAGATGCAAGGATAGTATAATATTCTCAAATCAGTAAATATGATACATCACATAAACAAAATGAAAGAAAAATATCACACGATCATATCAATAGATGCTGAAAAGAATTTGATGAAATTCAGCACCCATTTATGATAAAAATGCTCAGTAAAGTGGGAATAGAGGGAGCATACCTCAATATAATAAAGGCCAGATATGAAAAACCTGCAGCCAACATCATACTCAATGGGCATAAAATGAAAGCTATTCCCCTAAGATCAGGAACAAGACAAGGATATCCACTCTCTCCACTTCTATTCAATATAGTTTGGAAGTTCTAGCTACAGCAATCAGACAAGAGAAAGAAATAATAGGCATCCAAATTGGAAAAGAGAAAATAAAACTGTCATTATTTGCAGGTGACATGATAGTGTACATAGAAAATCCTGTAAGCTCCATAAAAAAACTACTTGACCTAATAAGTGAATATGGCAAAATAGTAGGATACAATATCAATATTCAGAAATCAAAGGCATTTCTGTACATCAACAATAAAATATCAGAAATAAAAACTAGAAAAAAAATCACATTTACTATAGCAACAAGAAAAATAAAGTACCTAGGAATAAACTTAACCAAGGAGGTAAAAGACCTGTATTCAGAAAACTACAGAACACTGAAGAAAGAAATGAAGGAAGATACAAGTAAATGGAAGCATATACCATGTTGATGGATTGGAAGAATTAACATCATTAAAATGACCATACTACCCAAAGCAAGTTTTAGATTCAATGCAATCCCTATTGAAATACCAATGACATATTTCACAGAGCTAGAACAAATACTTCAAAAATTTATATGGAACCAAAAAAGACCCAAATAGTCTCAACAATCTTGAGAAAGAACAATAAAGTAGGAAGAATCACAATACCTGATATCAAACGATATTACAAGGCCACTGTAATCAAATCAGTCTGGTACTGGCATAAGAACAGATAAACAGATAAATAGAACAGAATAGAGAACCCAGAAATAAACCCAGGTCTCTATAGTCAATTAATATTTGACAAACAGGGAAGGAGAGTAAAATGGAGTGAAAATAGCCTCTTCAACAAATGGTGTTGGGAGAACTGGAGAGGGACGTGCAAAAAAATGGAACTAGACCACCGACTTACACCATACACCAGAATAAACTCAAGATGGATAAAAGACTTAAATGTAAGCTGTGACACCATAAATGTACTAGAGGAAAACATAGGCAGGAAATTTTCAGATATTCAGTGCAGAAATATTTTCCCAATATATCTCCAAGGGCAAGGGAAATAAAGGAAAGAATAAACAAATGGGAATTCACCAAACTAAAATGTTTCTGGTCAGTGAAAGAAAACATCAGCAAGATAAAAAGGGAACCAACCATATGGGAAAATACATTTGCCAATGATACTTTGGACAAAGGTTTGATCTCCAAAATATATAAAGAACTTATACAACTCATCATCAGGAAGACAGACAACCCAATTAAAAAATGAGCAAAAGACCTGAACAGATACTTCTCCAAGGAGGACATACAGAGGGCTCATAGGCATATGAAGTGATGCTTAACACCACTAGCCATCAGAGAGATGCGAATTAAAACCACAATGAGATACCACCTCACACCGATCAGAATGGCCTTCATTAACAAATTAACAAACAAGTGCTGGAGAGGTTGTGGAGAAAAGGGAACCCTGGTGCATTTTGGTGAGAATGCAGATTGATGCAGCCACTGTGGAAAACTGTATGAAATTTCCTCAAAAACCTAAAAATGGAACTGCCTTTTGATCCAGTGATTCCACTGCTGGGATTATACCTGAAGAACCCTGAAACACCAACTCAAAAGAACCTATGCACCCCTATGTTCATAGCAGCACTATTTACAATAGCCAAGTGCTGGAAACAGCCTACGTCCCCATCAGTGGATGAGTGGATCAAAAACTGTGGTACATTTACACAATGGAATACTATGCAGCAGAAAGAAAGAAGGTACTGCTACCTCTCACAACAGTATGGGTGGAACTGGAGAGTATTATGCTGAGTGAAATAAGTCAGGCAGTGAAAGACAAATACTATATGATCTCACCTAACATAGGAACCTAATGAACAAAACAAACAAATGAGCAAAATAGAACCAGAGGCATAGAAACAAGGGACAGACTGACAGTGACCAGAGGAAGAAGAAGGGAAAGAAGGGGAAGGTTTTAGTCAAGGAATTAGTATAAATGACCCATGGACATGGACAATAGGGCAGGGGTTGACTGTGGGAGAAGAGGGGGTGGGTGTGACAGAGGAGAGTAATGAGGGAAAAATGGGACAACTGTAATAGAACAACAATTTTTAAAAATGATGAAAGCAGAAAAAAAACTATTATTGGCTTATATATTTACTATACTATATGTTTTATTATTTTTTAGAGTGTACTCTTTCTACTTATTAAAAAAAGTATGCTATAAAATGAAAGTATCCATAATTTTTAAAAAGATCTGAACTAATATACATTATAGCACAGTACTAATAATGATGAAATTTTGTGTTAAGTACATGAGTGTTTATTACATTACTTAATTTTTGTACTTAAAATATAATAAAGTTAGCAATTAAAAAATACTGTCATTAAAACAAAATTAATTACAGCTGACATTAACATGGATATATTTCAAAAGCAATGTTAAATGAAAACAAGAAGATGCAATAGGGTATATATATATTATGCCATTTTAATTTTTTAAATAAGCAAAGTGACATTTTGTATTACTTACAGAGGTATACTTATGTATACAAAGGCAGGACACACACCAAGATCCAAATAGTTTTACCTTTGAAAGAGAGAAATGAAAAGGATTGGGGAGGGATACTAAAAGGATTTCCAGATATTCACATTGGCTAAATCTGGGTGTTGAGTTTATGGGTGTTTATTACATTACTCTCTCTGCTTCTTGGTATGTTTGAGATAGTTCATTTTTTTAAAAAAGTATTATTGTTCTATTACAGTTGTCCCATTTTCCTCCTATTGCTCGCCCCTGCCCTACCCACCCCCCCTCCCACAGTCAGTCCCCACCCCATTGTCCATGTCCATGGGTCATTTATACTAGTTCCTTGACTAAACCCTTCCCCTTCTTTCCCCCTTATCCCCCTCCCCCCTCCCCTCTGGTCACTGTCAGTCTGTTCCTTGTTTCCATGCCTCTGCTTCTATTTTGCTCGTTTGTCCCTGTATTATGTAAGATAATATGGTATTTGTCTTTTGCCGCCTGGCTTGTATCACTAAGGTCGTTCATATTTTTAAAGAATTTAAATATTTCATTCTCTTTGGTTATAATCTCATAAGTATATGCTATCACTTGGTTGGCATGAAAAGGAAAAAAAAAGGAATGTCTTCTATTAATCTGTAATTGTCATATTTTCTGGTGTATCCTTTGCTGCACCCATTTTTGCAAAACACTGACTTCATGTCACTGATTAAAATCAATTCTCCCAAGGCTTATGTGCCCAGTTATTTCTGTGGGTGTTAAACCACATTGCTGCAGGGGGAGAACACTGGTCTTCTCAGGCACAAGAAATTGAAATAAGCACAGTAGGCAGTTAATTCTGCTAAGACAAGTCCTTGATTCTACAACCCCCCATTTTAAAAAAATTCCAGATTTTAACCATTCTAATGGAGAAAGGATATTAAGTTATAACTATCTACACCCTTCCATATTATTCTCTGATCTTTGTTATTGCATATAATTCTGTTTTGCAAGTTGCCATCTGCACATAGGGATTTTGTTGTCTTTTAAATTGAACTTAGTTAGCATTTCCATGTATCCACTTAGTCCCCACATTAGCCAGTGCTCCATAGTTTTCCATCTTGATAATACACTGTAGTTTGCTAAGCCTTACTGCATTGTTGAACTTTTGAGATTTTTCCAACTTTCCACTATTATAAATAGCATTTCTATGACCATCTTTGTACAAAGTATTTCTTTTTTTTCTGGTCATTTCCTTGAGGTATAATCCTAAAGTGGAATTAGGCCAAAGAATATAAATGGTTTTATGACTTTAAATTGATATTCCAATATATTATTTTACCTTAGTCCCCCAAATATTGGGTTTACACATTTTAATATATTTTTAAAAAATTAATAGGACTATAATTATTATTAAAACTTAGTTAATTCTTTCATATGCTTTATTCTTTTCTTTCTTTTTCTTTTTTTCTTTTCTTTCTTTCTTTCTTTTTTTTTTGTCCAGTTGTTAAAAGTAATATTCTCTCTCCATGGGAATAAAAAATCAAGTAAGTAAAAGTGCTTTCTAACCTCCATCCCCAAAATATTTTGTGTTCCAATTAGGCTTACATTCTTTTACATTATTTTATATGCATGCAATTGTTTGATTCTTGAGACTTCAGGCACTATTTGGAAGTTCTTTAGAAACCCACTCAATCAACACATCCTATGTGTTTGGTACTTTTTTCTCTTGATTTTGCTGATTTTTTTTTTTTTTTTAAATTATTTCCTTTCTCTCCAAATCTATAGCCCTACTCTCTTCACCAGCTCTCCTTCCTGAAACTTCCAATATAATCCAATCTTCCCAAACCTTTATTTGCCACCATTGGATTTTTCAGCTACAGGTTTACTTTTATTCTCTACTATCTGTGGTTCTAAGGCTTAGTAACAATTCAGAACACGATCCTCGACCCTACCCAAGATTATTTCAAACAGTGTCTTAAAGGGTGGGACCCAGGAATCTGCATTTATTCTCAAAAAAGTCCCAGGTGCCTATTCTAAGTGCTATCTAAGATTAGCCAGGGCTGGAAACCACTCTGTTAACATTAATTTCTGAATGATTATTTGTATACCTGTATGTTTTTACTTTTTTACTTCTCCTTAATTCCCTATAAATTAAACTCTGAGTCTTCTGCTTTACTGAAACCAATAACTTCCTTTTTATCAAAGGCAATGCCATTCAATACTGACAACAGGTGATAGGTCTAGAAGTTGGATCTCCTGCCCTCATACTTTTCATGTTATAAGTTTCATATTTGTTTGTTTTGAAGTTTTATATTTGTTAATGTATGTCATCTATTGCTGTATTGCAAAGTACCCCAAAACTTAGTGGTTTAAAGCAACAAAAGTAATTTCTTTGTTTTAATTCTACAATGTGGTCAGGACTGGGTGGGTACTGCTGGTCTCTGTTCCACATGGTGTTGACTGGGACCACTTGACTGCGGCTGGAGGGTCCAAGATGTATGATTTACATGTCTGGTGCCTCAGTTGCCTCTTTTGCTTCAACGGGGAAATTGGACTTCTTTACATGGTGGCTCAGGAACCGCAAGAAAGCAAAAGCCAAAGGTGCCCAGGCTTACAACTAGCAGGATGCCATTTTGCTGCATTCAATTGGTCAGAGAGAGCCAGATGTAAGAAGAGAGAAAATAAACCCCACTATTGATGAAGAGGAATGGCATGTGTGAACCGGGATGGGAGGTTTCAAGCAGAGAAAAAATGCTGGGCACATGGTAGACAAATAATAGTAGTTGGAATAATTGAGTGAAGGAAAAAAACAAATAGAAAAATAAACATAGGACAGAAAATATTTTTAAATATAAAGATAGTACATAGACAATAAAATGTTTAAATCTTTTCTCTAAAGGGAATGTGTTTAATGGCAGAGACTGACGGCTTGCCTCAGTCTCTTTTGGTGCAAAACTGAATGCAGTCAGTCTCTACCATTAAAGACAGGTTCTGTCAGGTCAGACCAGGGTATGTGAGGCAAGAGATAAGGACATTCCAACTAGATCAGGAGGCAATATCAGTGCCTAAGGCAGGCAGAACAGAAGTCAGGTCCAGAGAGGTCAGTTCTGGGAATGTGGAGCAAGAATAGGAGTGAGGAGTGAGAAATGATATAGGTTCTGCAGGTCAAGGCAGTAAGTTCAAACCAGCAGGGTCATACCGTGGGACCAGAAACCCAGGACAGGAACATGAGATACAAAACAAAGGACTCAGGTCAAGAGGGGACAAGATACTGACCACCAGCATTAAGTGTGGTGCTTGACCTGGACATTCTGCTCTGCTGGCCTGATGCTGGGTAGGGCCTGGAGCCTGGGTACCTGTGGTAGCAGGTCTAGAGTCTAGGTCTGCAGGGGCCAGCCTGTTGCTAGGTTGGTCAGGGTCTCTTTTCTGTTTCCTTACGGGAACATCTGTTCTTTCTGTCTAAATTTGCAGAAAGAAGCAGCTCTTCGGATGAGCTGATATTAATCATTTTTACCAGAATTACTCAAAATATGCAGTAACCAGTCTTGGAGATGGCTTCCAATGATCCCCATGTCTTGATATTCACACCCTTGTTTAATCCCCTCCCACAATGCATGAGGATTGGTCTGTGTTATCCGAAGAATATGGCAAAAGTCACAGTATGTCCTTTCCAGAATTAGCTTATTAAAAGCTGAGGGTTCCATTTTGCTCACTCTCTCTCTCTCTCTCTCTCTCTCTCTCTCTCTCTCTCTCTCTCGTTACCCACTCTGGGGAAAATATGTTGTCAGGTGTGAGCAGTCCTATGGGGAGGCCTGCATGGTGGGGAACTGAAACCTCTGTCCAACAACACATAACTTACATGAGAGGGCTTGAGGTCAGATTCATTAGTCTTGCTGAGTCTTGAGATGACCACAGCCTCTGCTAACAGCTTAAATACAACTTCATAAGAGACTGTGGGGCAATAACATCCCACTAAGTCACTTTAGAATTCTTGATTGTTATAAACTGTGAGATAATAAATGTTTGTTGTTTTAAGTTGCTAAGTTCGGGCAATAAATGCCGAATGCATGTGGTCTGCATCAGAATTCTCTGGAGAGCTTATTTAACATGCAATTTGTAGGTCATATCTGAATGAAAATAGAAAAAGCATCTTTGGAGTACAGGTCAGGAATCTATATTTTTAACAAGCTTCTGAGATGATTCTTATGTACTCTTCAATTTGAGAACCACTGTGTTATGCACTTAATCTATTAATATTACTTCTTCCAAATAAATTTACATTTTAATCTGCATTTCTAAGACTTTAGCAATAAGTGTTACCCATGGCTTAAACACTAAGCTTAGAGATTCTTGATGTTTTTGAGTTCAAGACACTATTTCAATATTATAACCTTGCTGTTATGTTTGAAGCTGTTAAAAGACTGAATAAACACCAAGAAGCCAAGGATAGTTATAACCAATCACTGCTACAGTATAGCCTTGCTAATAAAAGCATCCTAACTAAACATGCTACTCCCCTGGTCTCCCTTCAGCCTTATGCTGCTGTTTGAGCAGCATACTGTACTGCTCTGTGTGTGCGCACTCATAAACTCACGTGGCAAAAATTGTCCATATTTCAGCAAGAGTGTATCAAGTTTGTGCTGGGCATGTGTTAGGCCTCACCTTTTTTTGCACTCTCTTCTATGCCCTGTCATATGTCCAACTCAATGCAATATCCCACTGGTAAAAGAATCAGACGGCTTCGGAACCGTAGCCCAAACTCTTAATGATACTCAGCATTGGAGGTGGTTGTTTTATTAGTTAAGGTTCTGGCATGAAAAAGACTGCACATTCATATTGTGATTATTCAAGGAGAGTTTAATGAAGGCAGTAAAAATAAAGGTATAAATTGGGTTTAGGAAAGCAGTAAGGTATACATAATGCAGCACCTAGAGGCGACTAGCAGAGTCATCCCTGATGGCAAGGGGAGGGGTTGGTCCCTGGAACTGGTGAAACAGAAGGCTGTGTGGAGAGAACCAGGACCTGAGTGCTTTGGTGGACAGTGGCAGCGTATCTCAGGCCAACCCCCTGAACCTGTCTTCAAGACCCCCTTTTTCTGACATTTCCGTGAGCAAAAGCAGTCCACCTGGCTCTCTTGTTGCTTCTTTTATTCTATGGCCTTCCTTGTTTCACTGTCCTGAGCTTTAATAAGTGTACTCTCAAAAAATTAAATAAAATGAATAGAGCAGATTTATTTGTACTAATATGAAGTAATTGTTAGATATCTTCTTGAGTAAAAAGAATCAAGATGCAAAAAAATGTGTAGGCTCTGCTATTTTTGTTTTTTAAGAGATTTTATTTATTTGCTTTTCGAGAGAGAGGAAGGGAGGGAGAGAAATATTCGTATGTGAGAAATACATCAATTGGTTGCCTCTTGGATGTGCTTGGACCCGAAACCAAACTTGCAACCCAAACACGTACCCTGACCAGGAATTGAATTGGTGACCTTTAGCTTTGTGGGATGATGCCCAACCAACTGAGCCACAACCGGCTGGGAATATTTTTGGTGTTTTATTTTTATTTTTTTAAACAATACATAGGCATAGAAAATCTATAAGAAAATTGTTAACAACAGATACTCCTGGAAATCTGAACTGGGTATTTGGGAGAATAGGATAATAAAGAAACTTCTTTTATTACGTTGTTTTTTACCTTTTGAAGTTTATGCCTATTTAAAAATAATGGAAATAAATAAATGGACAAAAGAGATGGACCCAAACCAAGCAAGTATTTAAAGTAACACAACTGACAACAAACTTCTATAAACAGCAACTGTAGGAATAACAAAACAATAATCTCCTTTTCCTCAAAACATGGGTGGGGGAGAAATAAGGAAAACTGGATTAACAATAATCTATAGGAAAGCATGTCAGAGTTGAGATATACAGATTTATCTTCCTCCAGGCTATAGCTATGCAGGAAAGGGGAGATAGTTTTGATGTTTTGTCCAAGAAAAGGATTGTTAAAACATTCTCTGAGTTCTAATCAGTTTTTTATTTTATATCTTATAAGGCCTTGTCTGCTAACGGGCTTGGGTAAACATCAGGATACACCACTCCTGAGCAGGTTAGCAGATGTACCAGACTCCCAGTCACTCAGTGTTTGCAGAGAGGCAGGTTGGGCTGCAGTGTGGATGAACTCACCTCGGGACTATACACCAGCAGAAGGACTATGGTATCCCTTGTGCTCTTGTTTAGTGCGGCAAGCATGAGAGTGTCTTGAGTGGCTCAGGGATAAATGTGCCTTGGCACAAAGCAGTCTGAACATAGGTGAGCGCTGCCCAGAACCTGAAGACCTGATGGGGGCAGACGCGGGACAGTCACCACCCTATTGGGAAAATGAGTTTTAGGGTAATGCCTACAACTGAAAAAAGGGGGGAAATCATGTTGCCTTCTAAACCAGTTCAAACCTGTTTACTCAGTGGGCAATCCCTACTGTCGGTCTTCATAGGGCTTAATTTAGATCCCTAACTACTCAAGACTTTACCCTTCTTTTGCTGCCCTTTCAATAATTTATATTATACTATATTATATATTAAAATAATCTCAAGGAAGCCGCTTTATCATTACTGGAATGCAAGCCCTTTTGCCATAGCAAATCATACAGATATGCCTCTGTATACTCATGATATAGTTTTAATAGTATGTATTACGGGTGGTCTCTATAAGCAGTTATTCCTATCTTAACTTCTGCCAGAAAGAATGACTCAAGTTTCAGTTTCTGCCTTCTGTGGACATTTACCAGAATTCAAATAACTCCATGCTACAGGTCAAGATGTGCAGGTGACTTGCTGTACAGTTTGCAGCTAATTCACTCTGGCAGGCATGTCAGGAAATTATGCTGTTCAGAATCAAATGTTCCACAGGAACATTACTGGACTTTTTTTTTAATGGCTGAGTGGCAAAATTGATGATACCTGCTCTGAAAATTTTCCATGTCAAGTTTATGTACACCAGACTGTCCAAGCACCATTAATAAGAGGATGAGTCCTATGCAATCCTGCAGATTTATATGTTTCTTCAGGGACCTCAGCCAGGTACTAGAATGGAGGCAGAGGTGTTTCTTGAAGGAAAATTCTTGCTTTGGCTCAGGTATTCTGTAGTCTACCTTCCCACAGAGCAGAGAGTTTGGGACAGACTTCCAACATACTTAATAGAATATCAGCCTTTCCACCTGTTTGCCTGGTGCACAATATTTATGTATCTTCTATCAGTCAGCAAGATAAAACCCTAAAACTACATTTGATTTGGAGAGTAACCTTGGATTGTCATCATTTTACCTTTTTCAGAAGCTAAGCCGAGAAAAATGACATTTAATCAAGATTTTTTAAGGGGCATCTTATCCATCTACTTTTTGGTTACTTTTAAGAGCTGTCCTTGTATTTTGTTAGATTATTGTAAAGCTATGTATTTATGCAACATTAACTTAGACCTTTACTGAGTTTATCTTTTAGAGAGTACAAGGGCCAAATATGCTGTAAAAGTATTAAAGTTATTGACTAAAATATCTTGCAATATCTCCTACATAAGGCATCACACAATGGGTTTACTTTATTTTAGGGTTTAGTACTAGGGGGAAAAAAATCCCCTCAGAAAAACTGGTTTCCTTATTCCCCATTATAAGAGCAACACATTATATTAATCTTTTTTCTGGTGGCAGAAACAGAATTAATAATCATACACAGTTACCATGTTAGCCTTTGGGGTTAGAGTATATGCTTCCTCCTCCGTTATATGACTTTGGTATCACATTTCTATCCCTATAAATGTGTTTATATGTGTCTCTTATTGGAAGCCACTGCATGGCCTACATTTATTTTTAGAAAAAGTCGTCGTCGGCAGCCGTCCGTCTCGAGAGACGATGGTGTAGCTTCTTCAGAGTCTATCTGCACCGCCAAGAATGGCTGTGCAGTCCGACTCGGGAGTGACATGGTATCTGTCTCCTCCCGTGTTGAATCGACATCTTGCGATGACGCTGAAGCTACAGAGCCTGGGCAGGGTAATATGGAGGGTCTGCTGTTGCCCATGCAGCAGACCCCCCCTCTCTTCGCAGCTGAAGGGTCCAAGGGAAAGACGGAGTCAATACAGCTTGGGTTCAGGTGCACCGCAGGAGTTGCCGGTGTTGACTACAACGTCAAACCGCCTTAGGGACTCCGGCTCCGGATTTTCTGTCGGGGTTTACTCCCTTAGCCTTTCCCCTGAAGAGGTATGCCGCAAGGCAGCGGAGGTTTTTTGGAGTCAGAGTTTTCCTTCTCTGATGTACCCTGACTGGAAGATCGAACCAGCGACACTTAGCTCGCAGGCCGACGCTCAATCCACTGAGCTAAACCAGCCAGGGCATTTAGAAAAAGTAGAGCTATGAATTTATAGTCATAAGATACTTTAATAAAAGCAACATTATGTTTATTTTAAAAAATAAAACAATTTTTAAAAAGTAAGAGAAACAAACCCTAATAACTAGCAGACTATACTCAGGCAAGGAACAAGACTTTAAAAATAAAATGTCTGATAAAGACAAAAGTACTCAAGATTTGTTTTGTTTTCTTTCATTCATTAATTTTAGAATTCATTCATAGCAGTTAAATATTAGATAAATTCATTGATTCTCTACATGCACCAGTATACTCCATGTTGGAGGCTGGTATCTACAACATTTTGGGAGATTCCAAGAAAGGACAGGAGTTGGGAAAAGGATGAGAATGGGGAGAGGTGTCCTACATCCATTAAAGTGTGTGAATACCAGTTTAACCTGCCTTGGTGGGTCAGTTTCAACTCTTCCTGGCCTGGTTCAGCAATGATGTAGACTCTAGGAGAGCAAAGAATTTTACCAGACATGAATGAGCTCAGGTTTCCTATTAAATATTTGGTGATGGTGATCCAAGTGTCCCATGGCCTGAACTCTTGCCCTTGTCTTCATGCTTCTCTTGCCAGGAGATGGTAGCCTCATTCTGCAGACTCTAGGAAGCTCTTTTCCTGAGAGCTTTTGCCTCAGTGGGGTGTAGATCTTAGAAAAGCAATTCACACCCTTTCTCCACCCAAACTCCATGTCCATAAATATCAAGCTGACTGTGTTTTAAAATATTATGTTATTTAGAATACCCATAAATTTCCAACATCCATTTCCCTTAATTTTTTATTTTACGTTTTATTAATTATGCTATTACAGTTGTCCCAAATTTCCCCTTTTGCTCCCCTCCACCCAGCACCCCCCACTCCCTTCAGCAATCTCCCTTCCTTTGTTCATGTCAGTGGGTCATGCATATTAAGTTCTTTGGTTACTCCATTTCCTATACTTGCTCTTAACATCCCCCTGCCTATTTTAACTACCAATTTGTGTTTCTTAATCTCTGCACCTTTTCCCCCTATCTGTCTCATCCCTCTCCCAACTGACCACCAACCCAACAACTATGATTCTGTTTTTATTCTGCTTCTTTGCTTAGTTTGTTTTATAGATTCAATTGTTGATAGTTATGTATTTATTGCCATTTTAATGTTCATAGTTTTGATCTTATTTTTCTTAGATAAGACTGTTCAACACTTCATATAAAAATGGTTTGGTGATGATGAACTCCTTTAGCTTTACCTTGACTGGGAAGCACTTTATCTGCTCTTCTATTCTAAATGACAGCTTAGCTGGATAGAGTAATCAAGGTGGTAGGTCCTTGCTTTTCATCATTTAGAATACTTTTTGCCAGTCCCATTTGCCTGCAAAGTTTCTTTTGAGAAATCAGTTGACAGTCTCATGGGAACTCCTTTGTAGCTAATTGTTTGCTTTTCTCTTGCTGCTTTTAAGATTCTCTCTTTATCTTCAACTTTTAGAATTTTAATTTGGATGTGTCTTGGAGTGAGCCTCTTTGATCCATCTTGTTTGGGACTCTCTGTGCTTCCTGGACTTGCATGTCTATTTCCTTCACCAAATTAGGGAAGTTTTCTTTCAACAGGTATCCAATTTCTTGCTCTTTCTCTTCTCCTTCTGACACCCCTATGATGCAAATGTTGGAACATTTGAAGTTGTCCCAGAAGTTGCTTACAATATTCTTGTTTTTTTGGATTCTTTTTCCTTTTTGTTGTTCTGATTGGTTGTTTTTTGCTTCCTTCTGTTCCAAATCATTGATTTGATTCTCAGCTTCATCCACTCTACTGTTGTTTCCCTATAAATTGTTCTTTATTTCAATTAGTGTATCCTTTGTTTCTGACTGGATCTTTTTTATGCTGTTGAGGTTCTCACTAAGTTCTTTGAGCATCCATATAACCAGTATTTTGCACTCTACATCTGGAATTTTGATCTGTTCTTTCATTTGGGCCATTTTTCTTTGTTTCCTTGTTTTGGCAGCCTCTCTGTGTTTCTTTCTGTGTATTAGGTAGAGCTGTCATGATTCCATCTCTTGGTAACATGACATAATGTAGTAGGTGTCCTGTAGGGTCCAGGGCACAGCCATCCCTATCACCCAAGCTGGGTACTAGAGGTGTGCCCTTCATGTGGGCTGAGAACATCCTCCCCTTGTAGTTGAGACTTGATTGCTATTGGCAGGTCAATGGGAGGGATTTACCCAGGATAGTCAGCTGCAAGGACTGGCTGTGACCACTGACCACCAATGTCCACCCTCCATGGAGGATCATCTGTGTAGGGCAAGGTGGTGGTACTCCAAAGTGGTCTGTAGCTGTCCACTGGGTGTGCAGACTCTGGGGTTCTGAGGTGGTTCTGAGGCCAAGGTCAGCCTCCACCTGTGTTTTGCATAGGGCCACCCTACCTATGCTATAAAACAATCTGAGATGGCTGCTATTGTGCTGGGCTTGGAGATTTTCAGGCAAAGCCAAGCTATGAATCTAGGCTGGCCGCAGCTAGTGCTAGGCCTGGGGCCACTTATCAAGAGGTACAGGGGCTGGAGGCTCACTGAGGCTCGCTGTTGCTTATTTGAGATAATATAGGAAGTTGTGAAGCATGAACCAAGACCAGCCATTTATATGGAAAAGTCTCTGTTAGCAGCTTGGGTGGCCCTTTAACTTGAGTGGGACAGAGTCTCTGGGGATCTCCAGGGCGGGGCAAATGGTATTAGCCAGGTTGATGGAGTCTCAGATATCGCACCTACCTGCTGTCTCTGTGGCTCTGTGGCTCTGTGGGGGGAGGGTTCTGAAAAGGAACAATGACCTCTGTCTGCCTTTCTGTCTGGGAGAAAGCTTTCCCCCAGTTCTTGCCTTGATGCCAGATACTTCAGTTTCTCCCTGTATGCCACTGGTGCCTTTCAAGCTGCTACTCTGGTGCTGGAGTTCAGAGGGAATGAGTCTGAGTAAGTCCATATGTGGGATCTTTAAGGGGAACTGCTTGGGACTCCAGAAGTTTCTTCCATCAACTCAGTCCCTACTAGTTATTGCAGCAAGAAGTTTGGGGCACTTATCTTCCTGGCACTGGAACACTGGGTTGCTGGGGCCTGGTGTGGGGCTGGGACTCTTTGCTCCCAAGATATTCCTCCTGAATTTTTATCCACCACCCATGGATGTGGACCAGCCTGTTCTGTGTCTCTGTCCTTCCTACCAGTCTGGATGGATGTGGTTTCTTTAATTTTGTACTTGTCAGACTTCCATTCAACTTGATTTCTGATGGTTCTGAATGATGGTTGTTCTATATTTTAGTTGTAATTTTGATATGGTTTTGCCAGGAGGTGAGCTGTGTTTACCTATGCTTCCATTTTGACCAGAAGTCTCCCCTAATTTTTCATAGCGGTATACAAACAATGTAATATGAGCATTTCCTTGCGTCCTTTGAAGCTTTGTGATAAAGTCAACGTATCATATATTTTAAAAGAATCATAACATTGGGGAAGCACTCTAATCCACTGGTTCTCAAACGTTAGTATGTATCAGAATCCCCTGGAGGGCTTGTTGAAACTCAGGCTGCTGGGCCTCACTTTCTAATTCACTAAATCTGAGGTGGGGCTTAAGAATTCACACCTTTAACAAATTCCCCAGGAATGCTGATGTGGATAGTGCAGGATCACACTTTGAGAACCTTGGCTCTAACCCAGCTGTCTTTACCCAATTGCCTGCCTGTTGTAACCTTTGGTGCCTGCTGTTCTAAATGCTATTGGAAAACATTCAGAGTGGCCTTGGGAGTGGGAGCCTGACTAATCTGGTGACTGTGACTTGCATTATCTGCAGCTGGTGGCTGACTGGAAAATGAAATAATTAAAGATTCAAACATAAATCACGGGAAATTAATATGAAGCACTACTGAATATAAAACCCATAAAACTGCTAGCATTCTTCTGTTTTGGTCATTCACGTGCATCCTGCTTTGCTTTGCTATTTTCATCAACATGGATGAGACCACACCTGGAACAAATAAAATATTGTCTCTGCCATCAGGTCACATAAGGTCACAGGCAGGCAAGAGAATGCTAGTAAATCCAGCAAAATAACATTCTGGTGCTGATGATGAAGAAAAAAATGCTTTTATATTAATTTTAATTTTATAAATATCCATACTCAATCTGTGACTGTAGTAGAGTGGAAACCAGAATTTCTGTTACCTCTAAATAGTGGCTTCTTTATGCCATATTTTCTCTCTGAAGATTTTCTGAGTCAGAACTTCACTTGACTATTTCATATCTTTTAATTTTTTATTTTGATGATAATTCTTAGAATAGAAACCTGAAGCACACTATAAGATAAATATGAACATGAAATATAGGCTAATAAGGTAGAAGCAAGCTGAAATTTCATAATTCTGATTAGTAATTCATTTAATTTCTTAAAAATTTATATTTGGATTTCTTCTTATATATATCCTTATTTTTTAAATTTAAGTTGATCAGCACCAAGTAAAATGAATTGATGTAAAGTCTAGAAAATCTGGTTGGATTGATTTGACAAAAATTAGTTTGAAGGTTTTCTTCCTCTTATGTCCCTTCCATGTGGTCACAAAGTCACTTTTCATATCACAGAATTCCTCAAATTGTTATTTATTCCTGATGTTTTCTATGACTAATCAGAACAAAATGACAGCTTCTTTTTTATTCATCCTACTAACATTTGAGTGTTATTTGTCTGAATCTGCTCATCCTGCTATTCATGATGATTACATTTATGTATATAATTTAGGGTGGAATTGATTTAAATGAAATGTATTTACATTTAAACTACTACTCAGGAAGATGAAATGTAAGAAATTTGACTGCAGCTTCCTATCTCTTACTCGATTTAACCACAATATAGTTCTCAACTGTTATATAGATTACAAATAGTTTCATTTTTAGAAGGCCAGTATGATACATTTCAAGTAGTGATTGATTTTGATAATTTCTCAAATTATTTTTGTTGTCTAATCAGAAAGATGAAGACTTTGAAACTAATAGATGTGAATTTATCAGAGAGCTAAACACTTCTAAGTCAATAAGTTTATAATAATTTTGTTTGGCATATTTTATGACATGTTAATATAATGGACAAAACACAGACACACAAAAAAGCAATGTACATGTACATAAATGTTCTACTGTATTTGATTAAAGCAAACATGCTGAAATTTTTCTAAAGGCACACGAAAGTGTTGAAATTAACATAACTTAGAGAATAAATCTTGCCCCCGCATCCCCTGACTTCTTGGGGACTGGATACAACACAGAGCAACGCAAACTCACGTTTGCCATCATTACTTTGCAGAAATTAACAAAGGGGATAAGAGAGTTCTTGCTACAGCATCTAATCTTGTTAAAGAAAAATAAAAGACCATTACAGAGTTTGGGCCTGGTATCTATACAGGACAATGAGCTAGGTGAATTAATCTTGAAACTAGCTTAACAGACAGATGGTAGTACAACTAAACAGTAATGTGCATGCTAACCATCTCCATGGTGGATGTGGGTCTCTGTGCTGGTCATTATAAATAGAGAGAGAGATTTTGTTTTCTTAATATACCTTACTGTAAGTAACTGCCTTTGAGAATTATTGTTTTTCCTTAGATGGTATTCTCTGTGTGTGTGTGTGTGTTTCATTTAATACTACTCACCTCCAGAATGCTCTAGAAGAATGAAGGGTACCTCTTCAGGTTACACAGAGAGAAAGATTGGAGAGGCCCAGGTCTTAGAATACTGAAGCTGATGCTGGGCTGTCCTTGAGTACCTCAGACATATAATAGCTACATATTGATTGGACTTAAGAGATTTTTTAAAGTTTTGTCAGCAAGACATTTATAAATCATCTCTGAGAGTGAGTTAGCTTTGTGGAACTAATGCTACCTATAACAATAGTTAACATTAAGTGCTTGAAAGATATGAATTCACAACATGTCCTCACAATGATCCTGTGAAGCTAATTATCTTAATTCTTCAGAAGAAGAAGCTGAGGTACAGAAATGCTAAGTAACTTTCCTTAGCCCCCTCAGTGGTGAGTGGTAGAACTGGGACTAGGCCCCTTTTAGTGTGGTTCAAGAGACTGCATTCTGTGGTACATGTACTAATGAATGTGAGAGAGACGGAGAGGAAGAGGGAGACTTTGAAAAAAGAAAAGCTCATCAGAGTGGCAGTTGTGGGTTTTTTGTTTTGCTTTTTTTGTTCTTTAAAAAAATGGACAAACTCTTATATAAAGGGCAGTGGACCCCTGCCTGGGACCTGCTGATGAAGATGTTCAGCCAGAGAATGTTTTGGGGGCCACATCAGGAAAGCCAGGACCTCCCAGAGAAGAGCAGCAGAACTGGTCAGAACATGGAATAGGTTTTACAAGAAGCAAGAATAAGATACTCAAGACATTGCCTATCAGAGTCAGCAAAAGGTAGAAGTATTGTTCTAGAAGCTGGGGATTAGGGTTTTCTTGGCTATTCCTTTAATCAGCTGTGTGGATGTGGGCAAGGCTCTAAACATCGCTGGCCTTGGTTTCCTTATTCTACAAGATGAATTCTGGGTTTCCAGGGAACAATTTATATGGCATGGTAGCACAGGGTGGCAATTAGGAGTATTGACTCTGGCACTAGACCACCTGAGGTTATAACCCAGTTCTTCTTTAACTTCACAGTGCCTACATTCTCCATCTATAGTATAGGATAATTGTTCCTATTTCACTGGGTTGTTGGGAGAAACAAAGGGTTAGTACCCATATGTTCCTTAGAACAGTAGTTGGCACTTAGTAAGCTCTCAGTACATGTTAGCTATTAACACTATGGGTATCTAGTACTGCTTCAGGGTTCAACTTTACACAACTGAGACTATTTAGAGATGCCATCCTCTGGGATCTCTTTCTTGGTCTTTCTTGAGAGACTCAAGAAACCAGAATTCACTTTGTAACTGCATTCTGTCTCCATTCCTGTCCAAGTAGAGGTCCCCTAACTCTAAGCTACTGTCTAGGAAAGGATTCAAACAAGTATAGTCAAGAGTTGGAGTAAGAGAAGGAGAAAGGGGAATATTAAGGCCAGAAGAAGGGCTGAGTGAATTAGTACATATTGTATATAACTCGGTAACTACTTATGTACTAATATATGTGCAGCTTGTTTCCCTTATGCAAAGTCAACAACTGATAATGAGCTTGGACAGCTGAGGATGTCATTCTGTCAGGTGGGTCCCACCCTCTCCTCTGCCACCACCTGTCTCATTTCTACCTACTCTCCATTTCCTGTCAACACTGGCCATCACTACTACCTACATGTCATAATGTCAAGGAAGATGTCCAGATGCTACTCAGAAAGTGCCTCTCTCTGCTCAGCCTCAAGAGAAGAGCTTCATGAGTCCAAGGCATTGCAAAAGGTGAATGAAATGAGGTCATTTTCAACTTGAGATTATATAAAAACTCAATGTTTTAAAGCCCCCTATGAAACAAACAAAAGTCCTATGGGGTTTCCCTTAAAGTAAACTCAAGTTGAAACATGTCATATAGACCAAGACTTACAATTTAAATCATGACATGCTCCTTAAATTAACATATATAACCCTTAGTTTAGAGTATATTTTTCTTAGAGCCTTAAATTTTATGAATGAAAGGGACTTTTGAGACCATTAAGTTCCATGTCAGCATTTTTTTAGTTGAGGAAACTGAGAGGTGGTGAGGTGAAGACATTGACTGTCCTTGTTCACAGAGTTAATTTTTAGTCAAAAATTATTTTCTTTATATCACAGAGGACTCCTCCTCCAAAGTAATTATTGTTATTACATTGTAAAGGGTTCCAGATTGTGAAAAATCTAGTGGCCTCAACAGCTCATGCAGAATGGTGGTTAAGGGTACAGGACCTGGGGCCAGACTGGCAGGCTTGGAATCCCATCATCCCCTGTCACCAGCAATGTGCTCTTCAGCAGCTTATTCCACATCTCTATAAAGCCACAATCAACCTAATCAACCTTATTGAAAATGATTCAGTCTGTTTGTAAAGTGTTCTGCTCTATATTAAAGACAGAATCAGAATTAGATACATGTAAATCAGGGAACATTTATGTATTTACATGCTCCATAATTGTTAATTATCATTTCTGAAAAGCACACTGTGAGTATCTACTTCAGTTATAGGTTCTGGTTTGGCTAAGTTGAGAATATTTAGAAAATGTCTACATCCTGGTTCCTTTTCTAGGTCTTTCCCAGTTTAAGAATCTTGAGAAATTAGAATTCTCTTCCTAATTCTATCTTGTTCCCATCTCAGCCCAAGTGAATATTCCCCCAACTCTATAATCCTGAAGATAAAAACTTGGGCAGAGCTTGATATTAGTGATATCCCCAAGTGTTGAGCCCAGTGCCTGAAAAAGAAATGTTTGAGAGGAGTTGGGGGGATGGGTGAAAAAGGTGAAGGGATTAAGTGAAAAAAACAAACAAATAAAAAAGCCCCCACAGCTTTCAGACACAGACAACAGCATGCTGATTAATCAGAGGGAAGGGGCGGGAGGAGGTGGAAGAGAGCAAAAGGGAGATAAATAGTGGCAGAAAGAGACTTGACTTTGGGTGGTGAGTGCATGATCCAGTATGCAGATGATGTGTTATAGAGCTGTACACTTAAAACCTGTATGGTTTTATTAACCAATGTCACCTCAATAAATTCAATAAAAAATTGAAAACAACAAATGAACAAAGAAGACAAACAAAACTCATAGACAGACAACAGTATGGTAGTTATCAGATGGAAGGGTGTGGGGAGGGGAAGTAAAGGGCATCTAATATGTGGTAACAGAAGGAGACTTGACTTTGAGTGGTGAACACACAATGCAAATTGTATACTTGAAACCTATATAATTTTATTGATTAATATCACCGCAATAAATTTAATTTTAAGAAAAGTATAAAAATAAATTTAAGAAGTGTTTGCAAAAGGTGATCGTAGTGCTGTCTCCAGAAGTTTAACATAGAAATGGCTTAGGGGTGATCATTTGCTTGGTATTTGGAGACTAGGAAGCTTGAATTGAAATTGAAATTGAAATTGTATTTGCTGTAGGAAATTATGATGACCCCTCATGACAGCCCTTGAAATCTCCAGTGGATGAATATATGAATGAATAAGTAAAGGAATGAATGAATGAATATAGCAGAGTTAAAGCAGTTTCAGTAGATACCACCACTACCTCCAACCAATAACAGGGGTGGGAGAGTACATCTCAAAATGGGACCTGAGATGGATTAATCTGCTATAAATTGTTGGGTATAAATATACCAACTTTACCTGTCTATAACCCTATAGTAAAGAAGTCTGCGTTATAATAATTATACGGAAGGTGTATTCAATGCCATTGCAGGAAGACAAACAACTTGAACATGGCCTAAGAATGTGTCCTAAGATTTGAAAACAGTGTTCTAGAGTATGTGTACTTACTGTTGATATTCTCATCGCGTTTTCAATTTCCCTCACAGTTGTATGAGATTAATGAGATAACCATTTTATATCTTGATGTGAAAGAAACTCATATATAAGCCGGAGATTTTCAACCTTTTTAATCTCATGGCACACATAAACTACTTAAATTCTGTGACACACTAAAAATATATATATTTTTGCTAATCTGACCACAAAAAAAAGTATAATTTTGATTCATTCATACCAGACAGCTATTGTTATGTTAGCTGTCGTCATTTTTTTATTTGACACTCTAAGGGAAAAGATGTCAGTGCCCCTGACTAAATAGATATTGCATATTTTAAATATTCTTGCTGCATACCAGAGTGCCTCACTGGCACACCTATTGAAAGTCACTGGTATAAACTATTACTGTCATGTTTATGAATCAGAATGATCTAGATGAAGTAGTATATTTAGATACCTAAATGATAATGGAGTTTGTTCTGAGTTTTTATTTATTTGTTGAATTTTAAATTAATTAGATCGTGAGTTTTTAAGTCATGTGGGACAAGCTTTATGTTTCCATGCTATCCCAATCTGCATTTTCTTTTTCTTTTCTTTTTCTTCTGCCTGGAACTTGTCTAACTGGTCTTTGCTCGTGAAGACATCAGGTTATACAAAAGTCATGGCATTCCTTGCTTGATGTCTGCATAAACTACTAATTACATGCGAGGCATGTTTTTGTTAGATAATTTCATCACATATTCCAGAGAATCGCTAGGACACATTAGTCAGTAAAGCATTTTATTTCTTTAAAAATAACTACAATATTTATTAAAATAACAAATTGCTTTATTCTCTTTTCTTTCCAGGGATTTTAGTTTTCTTTAGTCTCCATAGCTAGACTTCTCTTAGTAGTTTGAAAATAATTTTTGCCTTGTTATTGGGACCTTTTTGTCAAAGCATTGCTTGTTCGCTGGAGCTGAAACATGGCTTGATTTATTGTTTCTGAGTTTGTTTACCAATGTAATTAATATTATCAAAACTGTTCTTGGAACAGAATGTAATACTTCAGCTTTTGGTTCTAATGCTAGGATGATTAGCTCTGGAAAAATAAAATTAAAAAAAAAATTGTATCCCAGCATAATAGCAGTGGGAGCTAGCATTCCTTACCTTCCTACTTCTGCCCACATTTGTTTACATGCTCACTCATCTGTAACATCTCAAAATTAATCACTCTTCCTTCTGTATAAAGAAAATTGAGGGGCTTCTTTTCTGAGCCTTTACAAATGAACTTCTCCCTACACATGGACCATAACAATCACTTGCTGGCACATATCCCTATTTTTTAAGAAAAGGAAGTCATTTTTAATATGGCACTCCTTAGCTTCTCTTAGCCATGATATTTTATTTAAATATCTTCATTTGAAAACTTGGGATATTGAATAAAAATGAATTTTAGCAATGTTGTATTCATTCCATATGTCTCTTCTTTCTTTTTAATTCAAAGCTTAACTCTTTGTGACCCAGTGGGATTTTCAAATCCCTTAGTAAAAATATTCCCACAGTTTGTTATGCTGGAACCCTGGACTAACAGGACCTCAAGTGTCAATTGTCCAGTTAAAACTTAGGTTCCAATGATGACAGATTGTTCAGTAAATAGTGCAAAAGTGAGTTACTGTTTTTGTTGTTGTTTTCACCAAAAGATGGCATTTCTTTTCTCTTTAAGGGCACCTAATTTTAAGTTGCTAAGGAACCACATTTCAATCTACAAAGGTTATTCTATTAATCTGACTATTCCCCTACTATTTCCACATTTCATTTATTTAATTGGTTTTTTGTCTCTGCCATAAAAGTTACAACTTCATCTCCATCTACTATTCTTCCTAAAGAAAACTTGGAAAACTTGGAAGAGAATAAAGACAAAAGTCCATGCAAAGAATATGAAGGAAAGGAACAGAGTACAGGGAGAGGCTTAGGCGGGTGAAGAGCTGGTAATGGATGGAGAAGATCTGTCATCAACACTTGCGAGCTTCCTCTTCCTCATCTAGTTAACCTGAGGCCAGGACATGGCCACTGTAGCTTCCTTTGTCTTCCTCCCAAGACTTTAAGACCATCCTCTCTCTGTTCCCTCAGAAGGCAATTGTTTATCTTCCTTGTTGGCCCACAGGATGATTCTGCCACTGTAGCTGCTGGCCTGGCATCATGGAAATCTGACAAGCCTGCCTTGCAGAGACATAACAGATCGGCTTCTTTCTCTTCTCTCCTTTATTACAGTCAGAGAGAGGCCCGCAGGAGGAGGAAGCCGCAGGCACAGACGTCACCCTTACAAGGGAGCTCTTGTGAAATTTACTCTGCAGTGAAAACAATACTGTGGGGGTGTCATTTTCAGTTGTGCTGTTGCTGGCATGACAATTTAAACAGTACTGTTTCCCTGATCTGTTTGGGCTTGGTTTCCACTCTTGCATAATGCACATGCTAGGTTCTTTGTACTGTGGATAGCAGAGAGCCCAAAGATACCTGGGCTTGGAGAGCTGTAGTGTTCTCTAATTTTATGAATTAAGCAGAGTCTAAGATATGTATGTATGTTTCTATAAATTTAAATCCTTGCATTTTTATTGCTAAAACAACATAGCAACATCAAAGGCCAATTTTATTCATTATTATATATTTTAGGTATACCCAAAATACATTAGTCTTCAACTCTGAGTGCTCATTAGAATTGACTGGGAGCTTTTCAAGTTACTGATGTCCAGGTCTTACTGTAAACCAATCAAATTGAACCTAGAGTCAGGGGGTGAAGGGGCAAAAAATCTGTATTTTTAATATCCTTCAGATGGGTTGAGAACCACTGGTAGAAGGTAATATTGTTAAATAACCAGTTTACTCTCCAACCAACTTAAGAAGTACTCTCTCCTGGTGAATCTTTCCCTGGATAAATTTCCCTTCCTAGTTTCAAAGGTATTACTAGCCTAACTTTGATGTTTATCATGCCTATCCAGATATTTAAACTTTCATCACATGTGTATGTGTGTTTATAACAATATATGGTATGGAATTTATAAGTTTTAACAACTTATAAATATAATGAGGTCATCTTTATCTTACTGAAACTTTTTTTGCTCAAGGTTTATTCATATTGATACATGTAATTTCAGCTCATTTTACTATTATATAGTATCCTATTGTATAACTATTAAAATCTTTTTTGAAGTGAGCCAGTGATTGTATGATTTTAACAGAACTATTTCCATTTCAGGGTATTTTCTCCCAGTTTTATCTTTAAGCATACATATCTTAATATTGATAATTCCATTTTAACTCAATTTTGGGTTATTTTAAAAACTTATTAGAAACTTCTTTCCCTGTTTCTTATGTCATAATGACTAATTAACTATTACCTGATTTCCTTTCATATTTATTTACCATAATTTACCTAACTATAGCCCTAGTCTGTTTTGGAGACTGGAGCTGGTAATGCTGTAAGGAAGATTTTTGGGGATATGTAGCTTGCTTGTTTTGTCCAAGTCCCTAGAATATGAGTAAGATCATTAAATCAAAGTCTTGAACAATTTTGTGATTCTTGATACATTTTGTAATACAGTTTTCCAAACAAAAATTTACCATCTCTGGTTTAATACTTGATGATTTTGTTTCATTAAAGAATGTAATATTAGGAATGCTTCTTTGGAGAAGCCGTACTCTTGGTTTCACAGATCAAACACTGAAAAAAAAGTTCCTAGAATTGAATCAATTTAAATAGACTAATATACAAAGCTAAATGGAAGAGAAAATACAACAGAAATAGCAAATGCATCAGATAATAAATCTATTCTAGATGTGCTTTAACAATAATTAAAAATCCCAAGCTTATTTTGCTTAAACTCTTTACTAAATTAAACCTGCCTTCTCACCTGTAAAAATAGGAAGAGAAATAATAATACAATGAGTAGCACAACAACATTCTTACAGTCTTTATCATGTGCTAGGCATTATTCTAAACACTGCATGTACTAGCATTTAATTTTCAAAACAACCCTATCATATAGACATTATTATTATTATTATTTCTATTTTATAGTTGGGGAACTGAATCACAGAGGGGTTAAATGACATTTCATATGTCATATAGCTAGTAAATGGCAGAATCAGAATCCTAACTCAGACAGTCTGGCTCCAAAGTTTACACTTATAATCACTAACTAAATAAGATGGTTCATATAAGTACTCAGTTTAATGCCTGACACATAGTAGGCACTCAATAAGTGCTTGTTATTATTATTATAATGTATTTTTTTAATAACCAACTGAGCTAATACAGAGACTGGCAGAATTAACAGAAAGTGCTAGAAAACAGAGTCATGAGTGAAAGTTTCAGCAAGGCAAATTTTGACTCAATAGCAATGGTGTACACTTGGGCACTGGACATGAACAAGGAGAGTCTGAACAGCCACTTGTCAAGAACATTGTGGAATGAATTTCTGCATCAGGTCAGTGGCTGAACTAAATGACCTATAAGGCTCTTTTCAACTATTGGGTTCTATGTTTCTAGGTCAGAATTTTATGAATTTTTTTCTGCACAGTAAAGCGTCATTTGTTTACTTTAATATTAGTTTCAGTTTATGAACCTCGTTGATGCTATTTTCATTGTAATTATCTGAATCATCCACCAAGGAGAGCATGGCTTTGTAGTTTGCGTAAGCCTTTGACAGTCTATTGTGTTGTAATGTTTGATGTGTTACAACACTTGAACATTATAATAATGGGTGCTGGGGAAACAGACATATAAACCTGTAAGTTACTATGTTGTGGTGGTCAGCCCTCCTAGCAGGCATCTCCAGGGTTACTGTCACTTGGATAAATCTCCTTTGCAATCTGTCATCTTTAGCTATCAAAAGAACATTCAATCCTATGAAGTCATCTTATGTAGCTTTAAATGTTTACAATGAAAAAATATTGGGACTGTGCTTGTAATGGAAGTGAGTTGATGTCACATCTATCACAGAACAATTTGCAAGTGATTCAGGGGTGTTCTAATGTGCTTCCTGCTGAGAAGGGGAATTGCTCCTTGAGGGCAAATTCTGTAATAGTTTTGCTCAAGTGATTGGAAGCCACATCTGACCTCATGATTTGCCTTCCCTTTGGATTTCAGCCTGAGCTATTATTTTGTCTTTACCATTATATCTTAAGCAATCCTTTAGGATAATGCATAATTTTGTATGTCAACTTTATGTCATTTCTTTCAAGAGGGCAACTAAAGGGTGTAATTAATTGCATTATCTAGATATTGATGATGGAATTCATCACAAATATACTGTACTGGACCAGAGCACTTAGAAAACAATTTCTTCTTAGTTATATGTTTTTGTCTTTTATTTATGTTTTACATTGTGCTGAATGTAGTTACTATGATGAAAGAGATCGATGAAAAGAGGGATAGAGTTTAGGGCACCAAATTGTCAACAAATTTACTATATAAAAATAGGATGTGGAGTCAGAAGGAAGTAGGACAACAACCTTCAAAACAATATTATGACATTTAATCTATAATGTAGAGGGGAATGAGAAAACCAGCAAGAAGATAGGACTTGAGACATTAGATTCTCCAAAATCTTAAGATAAGCAATTTGAAATGGTGCTTTTTGAATCATCATTGAGACGCACAATTTGCCTTCTAGAGAAAATAATTTCTTTATTTAGTGGGGTTTGACTACTTCCAACATTGAATTATTTCTAATAACCCTCCTAAGACAAAAGTCATTGTAAGTTGACTTCTATTTATAATGGCACTTTCACGTGAATACTCATGTATTTATATTATGAACATGAGTATTTATACTCTGTGTTTGACTTAGAAAGACTGTAACTCAAATTTTAAAAAATTTAAAAATGCCATTTTATTTTGAGTAAGCTAAGATTTGCTTTGTAATCTGACCAACTAATAAACAATTATGAGCACACATTTGGAACATCTTGCTTTTGGGAACTTCAAAGAGGGTGGCAAGCTGTCTGGCAGTAATTACAAGTGTCATTACCCTTGTATTATTCATTATAAATCCAATAGGATAAGGGTGGTATCGGCAGTAACCCATGAACTTGGATCAGAACCCTTAAGATGGGAATGACAGCAGTGGGCAATCAGCTTTCCTGCTTTTTTGGAAAGTATGTAGCATTTCTAAAAGAAACATGTTATTTACATATATAAATATTGAAAGACTGGCTTAGGCTAAAAATATGCAAGGTAATGTTGCAGGACTGGATAGTAAAAGAATAAGCTCATATTTCCAGACAGAAAATTTCTTTTTATCATGTCTATTTAAGATGAAAGTCAATTTTTTATTCAAATAAAACAGAAGAGCTCCCTGATCCAGTCCTAGATGGGATTAAACTGAAGTAGCTGAATGTAGGGTCTGCTGGGCTGGTGGGGCACTGAGTCTGGAGTGAGGGAGTTTGATTGGGCTAGTACTGCACGGAAGAGACAACCCTAGTTCAGGGAGAGAGACTTTCTGCTTTCCTTGACCTGGGATCCTCCCAGTTCTCCAAGTAAAGGCAGCTTCCTGATCCATGTCCCAAACCATAGCTGAAGAAAAACCACAGATCAAATTGTGTTGTAAAGGCTGGTAGTGATGGGACCAAGATTGGGAACTGCCCCATCTCCCAGAGACTGCTCATTGTGCCCTGGCTCAAGGAAGTCTCTTTCAACGTTACCACCATTGACAAAAAGAGGCAAACTGACAGTATGGAATCTGTACCCAGGAGGGAGGCTCCCATTTCTGCTGCATGGCACTGAAGTGCACAGACGCCAAGACTGAGGACTTTCTGGAGGCAGTGCTGTGCTCTCCCAGGAACCCCAGGCTGGCATCTCTGAACCTGAATCCAAGACAGCTGGCCTGGACATAGAGGTCTGTCCAGAAGGTATCCAGCCATGTCTTATGAAAAATAAAGACATTTATTAAAGAAGATACAAGACACAAGAAACATTGTATATAGGACAATGATGTCTCAGTCCCATTCGAAGTAGGCACCTTGGGGCCTCACAACAGTTCTCCCAATTGCCATCAGCTGCCCCATTGTATTTTCCTGAATCTCATCAACAGTCTGAAACCTCTTCCCTTTCAAAGGTGATTTTAGTTTTGGGGAAAGCTGGAAGATGCAGGGCACCAAATCTGGGCTGTGGGGTGGGCTGAGTCACCTGAGTGCTTTGATGTTTTGCAAAAAACTCTGCACAAGATGTGATGCATGAGCAGGCATGTTGTCATGATGAAACTGCCAATTACTAGTTGCCCAAGGCTGTGGCCTCCTGAATCATCTGAATAGTTTCTGCAGAGGAATGTCCAAGCTTAACACAAAATTTGATGCAAGTTAGTTGCTCTACTCGTTCAGTCATTTTTAATGCCATGGCCACACAGTACACATGCTCACTCAACAGTGTCTACTGCCCCCACTGACAAGTACAGTGAAGTTGTCATTGGTCACACATGCCCATTTCAGTCCACTCTCCTTGGCTGCCAGGTTACATAATGTCACGCAAACCATTCTTGTTATATTAACAATGGCTGGACTTTTTCCGGACAGACCTCATATTTGCCAAATTTTATGCCTACATCAAGAATTCAAACCAAGCACTCAATGATAATCTGGAGAAGGGTCTCCTGAAAGCCCTGAAAGTTTTCGACAATTACTTGACATCCCCCCTCCCAGAAGAAGCAGGTGAGACCAGTGCTGAGAAGTGAGGGTATCTCTCAGAGGAAGCTTCTGGAAGGCAATGAGCTCACTCTGGCTGACTGCAGCCTTTTGCCAAATCTCCACATAGTACAGAAGAAGTGTAAGAAGTGCCACGGATTTTCCACCCCTGAGATGTTCCAGAAGTGCACAGGTGCTTGTACAATGCCTATGCACAAGAGAGCTCACCTCCACTTGTCTCGATAATGAAGAGATCAAGCTGGTCTATTAGAAAGTGGCCAAGGCCCTCACAGAAGCTCCTCCTGGGGCTCCTTCATCCCCCTCCATTTTTCTCCACAAAGGCCCCTGGTGATTTCCACTTAGCTGCCCAATGGACACAACTCCAAAATGTCTAGTGGTAAGTGAATTCTGGAGCATGTCTGCAGGACTGCCTGGGCCATAAGAAGAAGGAGTGGGAGATATGTGTGAGATTTTTATTGTGGGGTGGGGTGGGGTGGGTAGGACAATGTATTTCAGTAATAAAATACAGAATAAAAAAAAGAGAATTAAGAAACATAATTCAGAAGGGACTTGACAAAAAATATTTGTCCAAGAAATAACAAATGTATGTTATAGCCAAGTGCAAATCTCAATTTATAATATTACTTTAAGCAAATTATACTTTGACATGTTGCTACACTTTAGAGATTGTATAGTTATAAGTATGAAATTTGAAAATCATTTTGACATATTCCATTTTGTGTAACATTTGGAAAAGTATGCTGAGCAAAGCAGGGTATTTATTATTTATAAAACAAGGCAAAGAAATTGAATTTAAAATCTTCTTCTGGTAGATTAGTTGAAGAAACAAAGCTTTCCTCTAGACTGAGAAGCTGGTGCTGGTCTTTTGCCTGTGGTAAAGCCCATGGTAAGGGCAAGGTGCCCAATTTGGAAATGTAAACAAAGAGTGTCTCTCTTCTCTGCCGGGAAAGGAAGTACAAAAATGATTGAGGTAGTTTGAGTTTATGCCTCCTATTTGAAAAAGTTCTTGTGTAGGTATTTCTCTTTGCTTCTAAACTTTCTATTGTGAAATAATCCAGCCAGATGGTTATCTGAGGAAATACGTTTTTTTAAAAAATTCAGGGAGAGCTTATGAACAACTATATGCCAACAAATTAGACAATCTGGAAGAAATGGTTAAATTCCTAGAAACATACAATATTCCAAATCTGAATCAAGAAGAAAATCTGAACAGACTGATTACAACTAATGAAATCAAAGCAGGGAAAAAAAAAAACAAAACAGCCTCCCAGGAAACAAGAAACAGAAATTCTGTACTGTATGGCTTCACAAATGAATTTAATCTAAAATTCAATGAACTAAAACCTATTCTTCTTAAACTATTCCAAAAAATTTAAGAGGAGGGAAACCCCCAAGCTCATTATACAGGATTATCCTACTTCCAAAACCATATAAAGACACTACAAAAAAAAGTATAGGCCAATATCCATGATGAACATAGATGCTAAAATCCTCAACAAAATATTAGCAAACTGAATTCAGCAATAATTAAATAGATCGTATACCATGATCAAGTGGGATTTATTCCTGGGATGCAAGGTTGGTAAAATATCTGCAAATCAATTAATATGACACATTCATATAAATAAAATGAAGAATAAAAATTATATGATCATATCAATAAATGCAGAAAAGAATTTGACAAAATCTAACACCTATTTATGATAAAAACTCTCATCAAAATAGGAATAGAAGCAACATACTTCAACGTAATAAAGGCCATATATGACAAACCCACAGCTAATATCATACTCACCAGGGAGCAACTAAAAGTATTTCCCTCAAAATCAGGAACAAGACACGGATATCCACTTTCATTCAATGCAGTACTAGAAGTCCTAACCATAGCATTCAGATAAGAAGAAGAAATAAAAGGCATCCAAATTGGAAAGGAAGAAGTAAAACTGTCATTATTTACAGATGACATGATATACCATGCTCCTGGATAGGAAGAATTGACATCATTAACATGCCCATACTCTCCAAAGCAATTTATAGATTCAATGCAATTCCTAGGAAAATACCAATGATAGATTTCACAGGACTAGAACAAATAATCCAAAAATTTATGTGGGATTACAAAAGATCCCAAATAGCCATAGCAATGTTAAGAAAGAAGAACAAAGTTGTAAGTATCATGATGCCTAACACCAAATAATACTACAAGGCCATAGTAATAAAAATAGCATGGTATTGCATAAAAATAGAAATATAGATTAATGGAATAGAATAGAGAGCCCAGAAAAAAACTCATGTCTATGTTTTACAAAGAAGGCAAGAAGATACTATGAAGTAAAGACAGTTTATTCAATAAATGGTGTTGAGAAAATTGGACAGATAACATGCAAAAAAAGAAAAAAATGAAACTAGACCACATTCTTACACCATATACAAGAATAAACTAAAAGTGGATTAAAGACTTAAATGTAAGACTCAGAACTATAAAACTCCTAGAAGTAAAATCTCTGGTATTTCTCAGAGCAATATTTTTCCTGATATATCTTCTCAGGCAAGAGAAACAAAAGAAAAATATATACAAATGGACTACTTCAAACTAAAGCTTTACATAGCAAAGTTAACCATCAACAAAACGAAGACAGCTTACTGAATGGGAGATGATATTCACCAATGATACATCTGATAAGGGGTTAATATCCAAAATTTATGAAAAACTCATTCTACCCAACACCAAAACAAAGCAACAAAAACTCCCACAATCCAATTAAAAAATGGGCAAAGTACCTTACTAGACAGTTCTCCCAAGAGGACACATACAGGTGACCAAAACACATACAAGAAGATGTTCAACATCTTTAATCATCAGAAAAAATGCAAATTAAAACCACAATGGGATAACACTTCACACCTGTCACAGTGGCTATCATCAGTAAATAAACAAACAACAAGTGTTGGTGATGATGTGGAGAAAAGGGAACCTTCGTGCACTGTTGATGGGAATTCAGAGTGCCTTATGACACAGTGATTCCACTTCTGGCATATATCCGAAGAAACCCAAAACACTAATTTGAAAGAACATATGTACTCCTATGTTCATTACATAGTTATTCACAATAGCCAAGATATGGAAGCAACCCAAGTGCCCATCAACAGACAAGTGGATAAAAATTAGTTTTACATACATACAATGGAATATCACTTGGCCATAAAAAAGAATGAAATCTTACCATTTACAGCAGCATGGACTGACCTGAGGGTATTATGCTAAGTGAAATAGGTCAGTCAGAGAAATACTGTATTATCGCATGTGTAAGTGGAATCTAAAAAACAAAACAAATAAAACAAAATAGAAACAGATTCATAGATATAGAGAAGAGACTGATGGTTGCCAGAGGAGAGGGGGTGTTGGGAGACTGGGTGACAATAGTAAAGGGATCAAGAAGTACAAGTTGGTATTTTCAAAATATTCCCGAAGATGTAAAGCACAGCATAGGGAATATAGGCAATAATATTGTAATAATTATGTATGGTGTCAGGTAGGTGCTGGAAATACCAGGAGGAACACTTTGTAAATATATGATTGTCTAACCACTATACTATACACCTGAAATGAATACAAAATAATACTGCATGTAAACTGTAATTGAATAATAAATCTAAAAAATAAACAACAACTAAAAAATAAATGCAGGGAGGGCTGCTTCATGACAAGTATGGTATAGAAGTCTTCGTATTACTGGGTTGAGTCTGTGAATTATGGCTGCAGAAGGTGAAGTCAGTGGCCTGCCTGCTGAGATCCCAGCAGTAGTGAAGGGAAATCTCACCAGTGCCATTTGGGGACAAAACTGCCTCATTACCATGGTGGCCTTGTCCTGTTTACTCCTTTTCTCACCCTACCCCACCAGTCAGCCCAGCTTGGAAGCTGCTTATGGCCCTCTGAGGAAAGAGAAGTTTTCTCCTCTGCTCACTTTACTACAGTGGTATAAATTCCTCCTAGGAATCAACCCTTGCAAAGAGCAGGAACCTCTATACCAAATGCTCCTGCAACTCCACAGATCAAATCATCGACAGAATCCAGTCTCCTGGCAGTGAGTCAGGCATGAATGAAAGGACTTAGAACTGGAAGGGGCTTTAAAGAATCTAACCTTTTAAATTTACATGTGAAAATTTGAGACCATGTGAGAGTCACAGAGCTAATTAGTGCTGGAGAAATGGGACAAGAACCCGAGTGTCTTGAGCAGAATTCTTATAAATGGAAGAGCACATCCTCATCTCAGATCTGTGGGTGCTGCTTCCAGGCCAGCGCTCATTCCAATGTGTAGTTACTAAGCGATGTTGGTAGGAAACATAATTTTAGATGGGGTGATTTAGGGCTTTATATTTAAAGAAATGGATCGTGAGTCTGTTATGTGCAAATGAGTGCCAAACAATTCTCTTCACACTGTTTTAGAAAACAATCATAAGCCCCACAGCTTTTCCTTATTGGAATGTGTCCTTAACTGAACTCCCAAGATTAAACACTTCACCTTTGATCCCTTCAAATATTTTTTACACGGAGGAAGCTAAATTTGAAATCCTGAATTCTCTGGCCCATATTTAGAGATGATTCCCTTTGTAGTAGATATTTTTTATCTGGGCCTTAAAACCAGACAGTGGGATATCCATTTAATGGGAAGACCTAAATTTTGTCCCTTCTAGGCATCTTGCCCAAATTGCAAAGTAGAAATCCTTGCAACACTTTTTTCTCTTGGCCTGTTATGTCTTGTGTAGTCACAGTAAATTTACCCAAAGCAAAGAATATTCAGGGAGCAGAAACAGACAGACAAAAATATTTTGTTACTAGCATCCTGAAAGCAAAATGCATTGCTTTGGTCCCACTCGTGAAAAATACATTGAGGAAAAGAATGCCGACATTGCCCCTAAGAGTTTTAAAAAAGGTGTCTTTTTAAAAAAACACTTATTTATTTATTTATTTATTTTCAGAGAAAGGGGATGGGAGGGAGAAAGAAAGAGAGGGGAACATCAATGTGTGGCTGCCTCTTGTGCACGTCCAACTTGGGACCTGGTCCACAACCTGGGCATGTGCTCTGGCTGGGAATTGAACTGGTGACTCTTTGGTTTGCAGGCCAGAACTCAATCCACTGAGCCACACCAATCAGGACTAAAACAGGTGACTTTTAAAAACAGACTCTAGAACTTTTTTCCATGTTCCTTTAAAAAAATTTATTTATTTATTTTGTTTTGTTTATTTATTTATTTTTAGAGAGAGGGGAAAGGAGAAAGAGAGAGAGAAAAACATCACTGTGTGGTTGCCTCTCACTCGCGCCCCCAACTGGGGACCTGACGTACAACCTAGTCATGTGCCCTGACTGGGAATTGAACCAGCCACACTTGGCTCGCAGGCCGACGCTCAATCCACTGAGCCACAGCAGCCAGGGCTTCATGTTCTTTTATTCTAGGAAATGCTTTATTCTCCTTCTGATTTGTAGCTGTCATAAAAACTTATTCTTGGGAAAGGATTTAATGTTGATTATTTATATTTTTGTTCATATATTAATTTACTTTGTAAATATTTCTCGAACAAGTACTATGTATCAGACAGTATGCTAGGTGCTTGGATACAATAGGGAGAAAAAATTAGACAAATTCATGCCCTCTATGACTTAGATTAGTGAGGTAATTAGTATAAATAACACAAATAAATGTGCAATAACAACTTGCGCATTGTAAAGGAGATGTACAAAATGCCAGGAGACAAAAGGATTTGACCTGGTCATAAAAACCAAGGAAAGCTTCCCTGTAAATGATGCTTGAGCAGAAATGTGGAAGAGTTGAAGTTATCAAGAAGGGAAGAATGATTCAAGTCAAGAAAACCATATATGCAAAAACTCTGTAATAATGGAGAGTCAAGGAATATAATATGTATTAAAATTTTGACTTCTGGTGAGGATGGAGGCATTAGGTAGACACACTTCACCTCCTTGCACAACCATAAGAAGGATCACAGCTAACCTCAAAACAAAAAAAAACATCCAGAAGTGCCAGCAAATTGAACTGTATGGAAGTCTGACAACCAAGGATTTAAAGAATTCATATTCATCCAGACAGGTAGGAGAAGGCGGAGTCAGAGAGGTGAGGTGGAGAGGACACAGTGTGGTGGTGGCAAGGCAGTGGAATGGGTGGTTCTACATTCATGTGTAGTGGAAAAAAATCCAGGGGATACCTTGTGAGCAAGCGATCCCATCCCCAGGCCAGACAGTACAGTCCAGGTTTCCAGTGCCAGGAAAAATAAAGCCTCATAACAGCTGGCTGTAAGAACAAATGGGGTTTGGGGCAGTGAAAGAAACTGCCAGTTTCTCAGGAGAGTTTGTTTACAGGGACCACATGGGCTGGGAACATACACAAACCCACTCACTCTGGGAACCACCACCAGGGTAGCAGCTGGAGGGATGCCAGTCACATATGGGAAATGGGCAAAGGGACTGGAAACAGGGAGAGTGCCAGGCAAGCCTCCAGAAGCCAGGCAGCAGTGGCATTTTCCCTCTCTAACTCCTTCCCCGTCACAAACTGAGCAACAAAATGGCAAAATGCATTGCTCCACCCCATACAACTAAACAGGTGCGTTAAGTCAGGGACTCAAAGTAGCTCCACCTAGTACACGGAAACAAATAAGGAGAGGCTGCCAAATTGAAGAGACAAAGTAATATGGCTCAAATGAAGGACCAGAACAGAACCCTAGAAAAAGAGCTAAGTGCAGTGGAAATAGCCAGCCTATCAGATGCAGAGTTCAAAACACTGGTAATCAGAATGCTCAGAGAGCTCATTGAATACGGCAAAAGCATAAGGGAAGAAATGAAGACTACACTAAGTGAAATAAAGAAAAATCCACAGGAGACAAAGAGTGAAGTGAAGGAAGCTGGGATTTAAATCAATGATTTGGAACATAAGGAAGAAATAAGCATTCAACCAGAACAAAATGAAGAAACAAGAATTCAAAAACAGTGAGGAAGTTTAGAAGATTCTGGGACATCTCCAAAAGTTCCAACTTTCAAGTCATAGGAATGTCAGAAGGAGAATGGGGATGACTGAGAGACTGAAAACTTACTTGAAAAAAAAAAAATGAAGGAAAACTTCCCTAATTTGGTGAAGGAAATAAACATACAAGTCCAGGAAGCACAGAGAGTCTCAAATAACATGGACCAAAACAGGACTACACCAAGACAGCGTAATTAAAATGCCAAAGGTAAAAGATAAAGAGGGAATCTTAAAAGCAGCAAGAGAAAAGCAGATAATTAGCTACAAAGGAGTTCCCATGAAACTGTCAGCTGATTTCTCAAAAGAAACTTTGCAGGCAAGAATGGACTGGCAAGAAGTATTCAAAGTGATGAAAAGCAAGGACCTACAGCCTAGATTACTGTATCCAGCAAAGCTATTATTTAGAATTGAAGTGCAGATAAAGTGCTTCCCAGACAAGATAAAGCTAAAAGAGTTCATCATCACCAAACCCTTATTATATGAAATGTTAAAGGGACTTATTTAAGAAAAAGGAGATCAAAACTATGAACATTAAAGTGACAACAAACTCACAACTATCAACAAGTGAATCTAAAAACCCAAAAACAAACTAAACAAACAACTAGAACAGGAACAAAATCATAGGTATGGAGATCATATGGAGGGTTATCAGCTGGGAGGGTGAAGGGGGAGAATAGGGGAAAAGGTACAGGGATTAAGAAGCATAATTTGTGGTACAAAATAGACACGGGGATGTTAAGAATAGTATAAGAAATGGAGAAGCCAAAGAACTTATATGCAGGATCCATGGACATGAATTGGTGGTGGTGGGGACTGCTGGAGGGTATGGGGATACAGGGCAGAGTGAGGCAAAGGGGGCAAAATTTGGGACAATTGTAATAGCATAATCAATAAAATATACTTAAAATATGTATTAAAATTTTTGCTTTTTCTGTAATATAGTGAATAGGTTTGGGATTAGAAGAATACAGGTAGACTGGTTAGGTGTTACTAAAATAGACAAAGCTTGGCTTTAAAAGGTGGAGAAGTTACAGGGAAAAGGACAGTTTGACCATGGAGGTGAGGGAGAGGGCATGTCATGGATGACTTCTGGCTTTCAGGCTTGTTTAATGGGATGGCTAGTTCATTGAGATAGAAGAGTATGGAAGGAAATCAGGTTAGGAGTATTGGTGCATGTGGGTAGTGGTAAGGGCACAGGTTCATTAAGGTTGGGCACTTCAGAGAATCCCAAGAGGATAAGGTAAGTTGCCAGTTGTATAATTAAGTTTGAAGTCTGAGAAGACAGAGATTTGGGCTGGAGATTTTTTTTTTTAATCCTCATTCGAGAACATTTTGTCATTGCCGAGAGAGAAAAAGAGGAGAAGAGAGAGAGAGAGAAAGAGAGAGAGAGAGAGAGAAAGAGAGAGAGAGAGGAGAACTTTGATGTGAGAGAGAAACATTGATTGGTTACCTCCAGTAGGTGCCTGTAACCTGGGTATGTGCCCTGACAGGGGATTGAACTGGCAAACTTTCAGTTTATGGGAAGATGTTTCAACCAACTTAGCCACACCAGACAGAGCTGGGCTGGAGATATATTTTATACATTTGTGAGTCATTTCTGTATGCTTAGTAATGAAGAAATTGAATAGAGATGAGATCACCTGGGAAGAGAATATTTTAGAGTGAATTAGAATAAATGCTTTGCTTTCCCCTGGGATGTGCCTTTTAAGCATTGTCTAGGTACTGAATAAATAGCTTTGATTCCTACTCAAGGTCTTTTAGGTTTTATAGCAGGTGGAAAACTCATAAGTTAGGCAGAAATGTCCTTAAAATTATGCCAAAGGGTGGAGTCTGCTGGACTTGTTGAAAAGTTAACCAAAAAAATATGAACAGTATTTTTTTAATCTTTCGGAAAAATTAAGTTTTAGCTATCTGCTTGGGAGGCAGATAGTGTATATGGAGAAAATGACAGGTAGAATGCAGAGGTTTACATGGTGAATTAAATACTGTGTTGGCAAAAACAAAACAAAACATTAAAATGATCAAAGGTGTCCTTTTTAATCTAAAGTAATTTGAAGATGTGTTTTGTGTGAAGAATAAATTAATCTCAAACATCTTTACTGGCTCTTAGTGAGTTAAAAGTGTTTCATTCTTTGTCTGTGCATTCACTTTCCTTCACAATGTAACCTGTAATAGCCACCACAGAAAGGAGAGTTTTGGCTCTTTCCTAGTATTCTTGCTCTTTCCTTATCTGCCAATGAGTGGTTGAATATTCCTTCCCTGATTTGTCGATTTTGAATTGAGAAATTATCCTTCCAGATACAACAAATATTTATTGATTATTTACTATCTGATAAGCATTGTGTTGAATGTTTTTATCTTTGTTATCTTATTTAAGAACAAACAGGTATTTATTAGATGTCCACTATAGTACTAAGCACTGTGAAGAATACAAATAGGTAGGATCAAGAGTTTTATCCTCAGGGTGCTTATGGTCTGGTTGGAATGAGAAACAAGAAGCCAAGAAACAATTAAGACCCGTGTAAGTGCTATATAGATTAGAAGAGTTCCAATTAGCTGCCTGGAGAAGGTAGGAGTTGATTTGGGCTTTGAAGGAGGGAGCAGGTTTGGAGAAGCAGAACTGGGGTAGGGAGGAGACATCCGAGAGGAAGAACAGTATGAGAGGATACCACGGTTGGTAAAGCCCAAGACAGAGATGAGCCTGTCTGCCAGCTGTGGTCCCCCCAACAGAGCACCTTCCTTCATGATCTTGATAATAAAGCTAATACTTACTGCCTGGAACTTAATATAAATGTAATATAGTATTTTTGTAGAATCCATCGTCGTCGTCGTCGGCAGCCGTCCGTCTCGAGAGACGATGGCGTAGCTTCTTGAGAGTCTATCTGCACCGCCGAGAATGGCTGTGCAGTCCGATTCGGGAGTGACAATCCCTGCCGCACTTGGTACAGGTGAAGGCAGATGGCCGTTGTTGCTGCTGTTGACGCTGCTTCCGCCTCGATCTTTTCTGGACCGCCTCCTCGTTGCGCGCAGCCTCTGCACGTGACGTACCTTGCCTGACCGGGAGCCTCCAGGCTAGGCGGTCGTCTGCTTGAACTTCCCATGTGTTGAGATTGATGGAGCATTGTGTCATGTCCTTTTTGCAGATGTCTTTGAACCGCAGTTTTGGACGCCCTGTCATCCTCTTGCCTTCTGCTAGCTCGCCGTAGAGGAGGTCTTTGGGGATACGGCCTGCATCCATTCTTTTGACATGGCTGAGCCACCTGAGGCGTCTCTCGCTAAGAACTGCATGCAAACTGCTCATATTGGCTTGCTTCAGCACCTCGGTGTTGGGGACCTTATCCTGCCAGGCGACATGCAGGACGCGTCGCAGGCACCTCATGTGGAAGCTGTTGAGTTTCCTTTCGTGCCTTGCATAGGTGGTCCACGTCTCGCTGCCATAGAGGAGAGTGCTGAGTACGCAGGCTTGGTAGATGCGCAGTCTGGTTTTCTCAGTGAGGCTGGAATTGTTCCACGCTCGCCGGTTCAGTCTGGCCATAACTGTGGCTGCCCTGGCGATTCTCCGGTTGACCTCCAAGTCGACTGACAGAGAGCTCGAGATGGTGGACCCGAGGTAAGTGAAGTCGTTGACAACCTCCAGGGTGTATCCGTCGATGGTGATGCATGGGGGAGTCCCCGTGCCTTGAGCCATAACATTCATCTTCGTCAGGCTGATGGCTAGTCCGAACTCCTTGCATGCGTGGGAAAGGCAAGTGACTAGCTGCTGGAGTCCCTCTTCGGAGTGTGATGTCAAAGCTGCGTCGTCGGCGAAGAGCATCTCACGGATGAGCACCTCTTTGACTTTGGTCTTGGCTCGTAGAGGGGCCAGGTTGTAGAGCTTGCCATCGGATCTGGTGTGAATGAAGACACCCTCGTTGCAGTCCTTAAAGGCGTATTGGAGGAGCATGGAGAAGAAGATTCCGAACAGCGTAGGCGCGAGGACGCAGCCCTGCTTTACTCCGCTGCTGACTGGGAAGGCCTCAGAGGTTGCGCCGTTGTAGGACACCGTGCTGTGCATGTTGTCGTGAAAGGACATGACCACAGCAAGCAGATGTGGTGGACAGCCAATCTTCCGTAGCAAGCTGAAGAGTCCGCTTCGACTGACCAGATCAAACGCCTTTGTGAGGTCAATAAAGGCGAGGTAGAGTGGTTTATGCTGCTCGTGACACTTCTCCTGCAGCTGGCGTAGGGAGAAGATCATGTCCACTGTTGATCGGCCAGCTCTGAAGCCACACTGGGACTCTGGGTAGACGCGGGAAGCAAGGGTCTGCAGGCGGGCAAGAGCGACCCGGGCGAATACTTTGCCGACGACGCTGAGGAGAGAGATGCCCCGGTAGTTGTTGCAGTCACTGCGGTCTCCTTTGTTCTTGTACATGGTGATAATGTTGGCGTCTCTCATATCCTGGGGGATGTAACCCTCCTTCCAGCAGCGACAGAGTAGATGGTGGAGCGGCTGTAGCAGGACTGGTTTCCCGCTCTTTAGGATTTCTGGAGGGATTCCGTCGCTTCCTGGTGCTTTCCCGCAAGCAAGGCGGTCGATGGCTTTGCCGAGCTCTGCCGCAGTAGGTGGGGTGTCTAGCTCCTCCATGACTGGTAGGTCTGGGATGGCTTTAAGAGCAGTGTCTGTTACGGTGTTCTTCGTTGCGTACAGCTCGAGGTAGTGCTCGGTCCACCGCCGCATTTGCTGTTCCTGGTCAGTGATGACCTCACCTGTCTTGGACTTAAGGGGGGCGATCTTGGAGGGGATTGGGCCTGTTGCCTTCTTGATACCCTCATACATTCCTCGTGCATTGCCTATATCGGCGGCTTCCTGAATGCTTCTGCACAGGTTTAGCCAATAGGTGTTGGCACAGTGGCGGGCGGTCTTCTGGACTTTGTTCCTGGCAGCCCGTAGAGCTTGAAGTGTACTGGGAGTGGGCGTGACCTTGTAAGCCAGTAGGGCCTTCCTCTTAGCCTCGATCACGGGTTCCATTTCTTCCCAGTGAGCCTCGTACCAGTCAGCGTTCTTCCGCTCTTTCTTCCCGTAAGCAATAATGGCGGAGTTGTATATGGCATCGCGGAGACGTGGCCAATTGGATTCGATAATGTCATCTGCCGCCATTCCCTCGCCGAGTGCATCTTCCATCTTGTTGATGAATTGCTGGGTCTTAACTGGGTTGCTGGCACAACTGGTGTTGATGCGTGGGCGACCCTTCATCTTGGAGTGGTGCAACCTCTTCGGCGTTATGCGCACCTTGCTTACCACGAGGGCATGGTCCGTGTCGCAGTCTGCACTGTGGTAGCTGCGGGTGAGGAGGGTGCTGCCAATATCCATTCTTCTGGTGATGACGAGGTCAAGCTGGTGCCAATGGCGGGAGCGGGGGTGCCTCCATGACACCTGGTGGATCTCTTTGCACTTGAAGAATGTGTTTGTCACGCACAGGCCGTGGTGACACAAGAGCTCAAGCAGTCGCTGACCATTCTCATTGATCTTTCCTCTCCCAAAATTTCCGAGGCAGGTGGGCCAGGCCATGTGGTCGGCTCCTACTCTTGCGTTGAAGTCTCCAAGGAGATAGAGAGCGTTACTTCTGGGAATCTTGGATAACGCTTCGTCCAGTGCATGGTAGAACTGTTCTTTCTCTTCGGTGGTGGCGCAGAGGGTTGGGGCATACGCGCTAAGAATGCTGACTGGGCCGAAAGTTGTTGACAATCGGAGGGTAAGTAATCTCTCTGTGCCTCCTGTGGGTGGCTCTATGGAGTTAACAAGCGTGTTCTTCACAGCGAACCCAACACCGTGCTGTCTTGGTTGGTCCGGAGACTTCCCTTGCCAGTAGAAGGTGTAGTTGGTTTCTCTGATAGTTCCGTTGTCAGCCAACCGGGTCTCCTGTAGAGCCGCAGTGTCGATGTTTAGTCGTGCCAGTTCCCTATCGATGACAGCGGTTTTCCTGGCACCCTTGATCCACGGAAGGTCTGCAGTAAGTCCGGGGCACATGGTCCTGATGTTCCAGCTAGCGAGGCGAAGAGCCGGAGGCTTCTTTCTTGTTGTTTGCTTGGAATTAACTGGTGCGGGTGTTTTGTGGCCCACTTTTCGAGAGGCGCCTCTCTGATCCCCACGCACCCAGTGGGGCAGGCGAGCCATGGCGAGACGGTAGCTGTCCAGTGAGGTGCGACGACCTCTCCCACCGTCAGAGGAGACCCCTGGCGCTCGTTTCCTTCGCCAATCGGATGAGCTTATAACCGGTATCTGTCTCCTCCCGTGTTGAGTCGACATCTTGCGATGATGCTGGAGTGTCCTCTCAAGTGAAACTGAAGCTACAGAGCCTGGGCAGGGTGATATGGAGGGTCTGCTGTTGCCCATGCAGCAGACACCCCCTCTCTTCGCAGCTGAAGGGTCCAAGGGAAAGACAAAGTCAATACAGCTTGGCTTCAGGTGCGCCGCAGGAGTTGCCGGTGTTGACTACAACGTCAAACCGCCTTAGGGACTCCGGCTCCGGATTTTCTGTCGGGGTTTACTCCCTTAGCCTTTCCCCTGAAGAGGTATGCCGCAAGGCAGCGGAGGTTTTTTGGAGTCAGAGTTTTCCTTCTCTGATTTTAGAGATGTCCTTCCTCTTTCCTCCTTTACAGTCTTGAGGGCAGCATTTACAAGCTAAAATAGAAAACTGGCAGTGTAACCTTCTAAGCAGATACTACCAATACCCTGCTTGGGTATACTCACCCAACAATAAACATCTCTTAAATGTCCTCCAAGTGCCATGCCTCGAATTAGTAAATGACAGTGCAATGGCAGCCAAACATTTGGATCAGTTTCACTAAGTAAACCACCAACACAAGTAGGTTTTTAAAACAATAGAATAGTGTTTCATTTTATTAAAAATAATAACTATTTTTAAGCAACTTACCAGCAACACTGAATAAAAACCTGGCTGTGTTTCCCACTGTTTCAACAGGCCACCAGTCAGGATACTGCTGTGTTAAAGCCAGCTGAGGAGTGTATGTAAGAACATGAGCTTATTAGCTCCGCAAGCAGTGTACTTAGGGGAGATCATACAGAGAGAACATACAAAGGGTCCATAGGCATATGAAAAGATGCTCAACATCACTAACCATCAGAGAGATGTAAATTAAAACCACAATGAGATACCACCTCACACCAGTCAGAATGGCCATCATTAATAAGTCAACAAATAACAAATGCTAGTGAGGATGATGAGAAAAGGGAAGCCTAGTGCACTGTTGGTGGAAATACAGACTGGTGCAGCCACAATGGAAAACAGTATGGAATTTCTTCATGGACAATAGGGCTGGGATTGACTATGGGAGTGGGGAGGGACTAGGACAGTAGAGAGCAATGGGGGTAAAGTTGGAAAACTATAATAGATCAACAATAAAAAAAGGAATTTAAAAATACTAAAAATGGAACTGCCTTTTTGCCTTGTGATTCCACTGCTGAGATTATACCCGAAGAATTCTGAAACACCAATGCAAAAGAACCTATGCACTCCTATGTTCATAGCAGCATTATTTAAAA